>NC_056728.1:1265004252-1265236752 GCF_019279795.1 Protopterus annectens
ACCAGAGGTCAGCCCCTCGCTAGTTAGATCTGACCATAAACAAATCACTTTGGATATCCACATTCTGCCCCCACCCACGGACAAGGAAACCATTGTGAAAAACTTTTCAAAAGCAAACTTCACATTACTTAAGACTGAGGTGGAAAGTTTCAAAGCCCCCATGCTAAAGGATAACGCTGTCCAAACTGAAAAATCCTTTACTAATGCATTCTACTGGCACCTACAAGAATGCATGGATCGTGCTATCCCAAGCAAAAACAAGACTCACTCCTCCAAGAAAAGGAAACCAGTCTGGTGGACTCCTGCCATAAACAAACTATACAATAGAAGGAGGAAACTAGTACAGAAAAGAGTAAAATCCCAAGAAGGGAAGACATCCCTGATCAGTATCAGCAAGAAACTACGACCCCTCATAAAATCATCCAAGGCGAGCTTCGAAAGAAAAATTGCCAAGGACTCCAAAGATAACCACAAGGCATTCTTTAGCTATGTCAAGAATTCTAAGTGGCAATTCTCAGATCTGCTCGGAGTTAGTGCAGAATGGCACAAAATACACTGAACTGACTGATATCGCCAACATCCTGGCAGACAGGTTCAGCAAACTTCACCCCCAAAAGGGCCCATAACCATACCAGAAGAATGTAGAGCCCCTGAAATCAAAGACACTCAAGTTAAAACAGCCCTCTCCAAAGCCAAAAACACAGCATCAATGGGACCGAACGGTGTCCCAGGCTGCATGCTACACGAGCTCAAAGACGAACTAACCCCCCACCTAAACACACTGTCCAAACTCAGCCTCTCCACAGGCTACGTACCCATAGAGTGGCGCACAGCAATGGTTATTCTGCTCCACAAAGGTGGAGCCACAACAGACCCCGGGAACTATCACCCTATAAGCCTGACTAGCTTGGTCTGCAAGGTTACGGAGAGCATCATCATGGAACTCATTGGGAATCTCCAAACACTGGACCCTACCCAGTTCAGCTTTGCTAAGGGCAGATCATGCCTCCTAAACCTGGTGGACTTCTTTGAGACAGTTACCAAGGCTATAGACAAGGGAAAGGTGGTACACACAGCCTACCTAGACCTTGCAAAGGCCTTCAACACCATTCCCCATTCTGGTATTATAGACAAGCTCACCAGCCTGAACATAAACCCCTACGTTCCAAGATGAGTTGCCAACTGGCTCATGGACAGAACCCACATGGTGAGAGTTGCAGGAGCTAGGTCCGACTCTAAACTGGTTACAAGTGGCGTTCCCCAGGGCTCAGTCCTAGGACCCCTGCTCTTGGCATATACTTCTCAGAGGTACAGGCAAGCACAGGAGGACTATGGCTGACCAAGTTCGCAGACGACTGCAAACTAGGGGCTATAATTGACTCTCCGGCTGACACAGACATCCTCCAAAAGGGTCTCACTGAGACGGATACCTGGTGTCAAAATCATGGCCTCAAGTTAAATGCCAAAAAGTGCATAGTAATTCCCTTTTCTACATACAAAGTACCCACAAACTGCCACATAGGTGGTAGTCCCCTAAATACAGAAAATGTAATAAGGGATCTGGGAACCCAAGTAGATAGTAATCTCTCCTTTGATAATCACATTGCCAAAGTTGTTAGAAAATCCTTCTATGTGGCCCACTTAATCACAAAAGGTATCGCATCCAGATCAAAAGAGGTCATTGTGCCCCTCTACTCATCACTCATCAGACCCATCATAGAGTACAATGCCCCATTTGGGATATACCATACAAGACACCTGCAACAGCTAGAAAGACCACAGACGTACCTCACCAAGAGGATCACTGGCCTCAAACAGATGCCCTATGCAGCTCGACTGAAGAAACTCCAGCTGTACTTGGTTGCATACCGCCTACTCAGAGGTGATCTCTACCGGACATACAAGGCCATGTCCAACCCAGAATTGATGGACATGCTCCACCTAAAGAAAACCATATTCCTTCCAGCCACATGCTCTAGGGATCTAAACCTCACCACAACAATAAATAGGACGTGCTGGAGGAATAGATTCCTGTCCCAGAGACTTCCCATGCTTTGGAACAAGATTCCAGTCTACATTAGGCAGAGCTCCTCACTTACACTCTTCAAGAGAAACCTTGACGAGTGAATGGGAAACAGAAAGTTTACCCCGGGAATCACTTCAATGGCTCTGCTGGACAGAGGCACAGTGAACTAATCTAAGGGGGCAGCGAAAGCCAACACATTCTGGCTAGGCTTATAAATGCCTAGTCAGAATCTGTTGGCTTCCGCTGCCCCCTTAGATTAGTTCCCTGTGCCTCTGTCCAGCACATTCTAACTAGGCTTATAAATGCCTTCGGGCAGATAGCCTAGTACCTACCTATGAACCTATGAACTAGAAATTTGTAAGTGGGCAGAATGTTAATGTAGAAAAAAAATAAGGCTGCAAATCAACTGTTACTCAAGAATTTGTGTTCTGTTGTATTCTAAAGAGGACAGCAACTAAAATGCATTTGGATGTATAAAGCACCAAATGATTGGCTCCACGATACATAAATAACTTACATCAGTGCAGTGGATTTGCATCTCTTCTGGAAATTAAATAAGTTTAGTTATTGAAAACAACAAATTCCATCACTAGGTCATAAGCAGAGTTTTGCTTTTGACACAATAGCTCAGCTCACTATTTACCTTCCCAATGGATGCAAAATTATTCTGTTAGAAAAAAACAACTGAAAATCTATAAATCTTATGCCCACTGGACTGCCACAAGTATCAGCATTAAACACTCTGAGAAGCCTAATAAATCATGCTCTTCATTAGATCACTGTTGCTGTAGCCTAAACTACATGGGATGTCCAGTGAAGAATCAGACCAGCCAGCTAGCTTCCAAAGCTTTAGGATATCGTCTATGCATCCTACCCATCATGCACCCCAAGGAGAGCAGTATAAAGTCAGACGCTAGGATGCCAAAACTTCAGAACTTTCTTGCTGTGAAGTGTGGTCTTCCCTCTGGGCTTTGAGTGATTGATGGTTAGCTAGAGCTTCTCCAAGGATGGCAAATAACTAACCCTTTGAGGAGTATTTTCCACTTCAGCATATTTTGGGAAGGAAAGCTATTTTCTGTCAGAAATATTTGCTGAAAAATAAAGCTGGTGTTTTTAGTGTCTGTCACTAAACTATTTACCTCGTCTGACCTTATTTGGTTATGGCTTCCTGTAGGAGATACCTTTAAGATAACTGACTTAAGTGAGAAAAGAAATACTTTTGGCCAAAACTTGTGACTAGTAGCTAGCACTCAAAGTTTTGGGGTTGGCCATTGAATATATTTATCTTAAAATACATTGTTCCTGTCAGGTTGTTTCACTGACAATCCTAAACTCCTCTACCTACTTGTCACAAACTTTTTTCGGTTGTCAGATAGTCCTGAGTCCTTGTCAGTGTATTCTTATTATTTGTCATATTTTGTGAGGAAAAGTGTTACTTTTCTATCAAAAAACTGTTGTTAGGGACTGGGGCTAGAGTGTTTGGTGGCTGTCATCAAGAGTCAGAACTTAACTTTTCTGTCAAGAGGTAATACTGACTCTTCAAGGATCTGTTAGCCACTTGTTAGATGCCTTTTTGGTAGCCAGACAGTCCTGAGTCCTTGTTTCCCTTATGATCTATAGTTGTTTGTAAGGAAAAGTGTTACTTTTCTATCAAAAAGTGTTTTTTGTGACTTGGACAAGTGTACTTAACTTTTCTGTCATAATTTAAGACGGATTTTTCAAAGCTTTGCTACCTCTTGTCACACACCTTGTCGGGCTTGGATATGGACCAGGATCCCAGTAACTAGATAGTTCCCTCTCACGCAAGAAGATAAAAGTTATTCAGAAGACTTAAATCTTAATTTTGGCTTCCCCTTTGCCTCAGCTGCTGATGGGCAACCATGTTTTGGTCATCTGTTCATCCTTGGACCACTCATCTCTTTTTCTTGGTCCCTCTGGTGCTGTTCCTCAGGAAGCCACTAAGGACTATGAGGCAGACATGTTCTCTGTGGCTACTCACCCGACATTGTCAGGAAAGGGAGAACCACTCTTACTGACATCAGTGAAGGGACCAGGTGATGCTGCTTCTATAAGCTGAAAAGAGAAGCTTCATTCCTGGGAAGGGACGGTCCTTCATGGCATTCGTTTTCTGTATGGGTGTTGGGGGCGCGGGGGCTTCCCAGTTTAAAATATCTTTTCTTAAACCAAATAAGGAGGATTGGCTGGGCTTTGCTAAATAATTATTTAAAACATTTCAGTCTTTTCGTGCTGAGTTTTCCCCTTATTAAAAAAAAAAAAAAAATTCTTCTCTTGCAGATTCTGATTCCCAATCCGAGGGACAAGATTTAGACTTAGATTGTGTTTCCGATGTCCCTACCCCATAGAACAGGGAATCTGACTCTGAGTAATGTTATTCTTTGCATTACCTTCCTGAAGATCTGTGGTTTCCTGATATTATTGCAAGAATGAAGGACTTATTTTGGTGGGAATAAAAAGAAATACCAGATAATGGTTAAGGAGTTTACCTTAAAGACACAAGGTGCAGGGTTTGATTCTCACATGGGGTAACTGGCTAGGCTTCAAATGGCCCAAAAGTGCAGTTAGCCTAGTACTAATCTATGAACATATTAAGTCTATATTATTTATTACAGGCGGATTTTCCTCAATCTGCTGTTATTCCTCCTGTGTTCACAGCCTTAGGAGATGTTTTATTTGCTCCCAGCAGCTTGCCTGAGAGTCAGCCACCTGCTCTCAGAATGTCTGATAAATTATATAAGATGTTCTAGTCCCACAAATTCCTTTTTTTCTAACTTCAGATCAAGTTTTGCAGTCCCTTGTCTGTCAAAATCAGCTTTGGCAAAGCTCCTTACAGCTTCTATTTCTATTTATTCTGAGAAGATGGGAAAAACTATTGTTTGTTTGGGAAGAAAGTTTATGGTTCTTCCACCTCAGCCTTCAGAATAGTCGATTATCAATCTCACTTATCTATGTTTTTCCTGGCTTCCTTTAACAATGTGAGAAAGTTAATTGCTGACATTCCTTCTTCAGAGACTAAAACATCTCTGAATTCATTTCTTTGTTCAGTGTGTCAGGTGACCAAACATGCTCTAACATGGGCTTCGAACATTGCTGATGCTGTACCTGGAGTAGCTGTCACTAGGTCAGTGATGAGAAAATGCTCCTGGCTACATTCTCAGAATTGACCAGAGAATGTCAAATCTGAGATCATGGATGCTTCCCTGGATAAGGAGGTGTTATTTGGTCATTCCTCTGCTGAGGTCCTTAAAAGGCTTGATGAAAGGAGAAAGTTAATTTTAGGGTTCCACACATTTTTCAAGCCTCCTTGTCAAAATATAATATAAAACGTTCTTCCAGATTACATTTCCTTTCCAGGAAACAAAATAAGCAAGCATTATCAGCAAGGCATAGCAAACAAAATAAAAAAAAAAAAAGCAATTGCAGGGTGATTCAAATTCAGTCTAAGAAAACAGACCAACTATATTCTATCTCAGGGATCTCCCCCCACCCACCTTGGCAATCCTGTGTAGCTCTCCCAAAGGCATAAGATGACAGCAAACACTTGGGTGCCGAGAATCATTCCATAAAGCTACAACTAGCAGCTGGATTCCGTTCCTCCTTTTCAGTGGATCCCTCTGCAACCATCCAATCAAACCTCCTTGTTCCGTCCTATCCTAGATCAGATGTTGTCTCAGCGAGTTGTAGGACCTGTTCTCCCAGATCTATTTGGGAACGGTTTCTTTTGAAGAATCTTTCTGGTACCAAAGAAAGAAGGAACCTTGCGACATGTCCTAGACCTTTCTTTTCTAAATCTTCACATCAAAATCCTAAGATTAAAAATGTTCTCTCTACAGTCTATGTTACCTCTCATTCCATCTCTCAGTTTTCTAGCAACTCTGGATTTAAAAGAATCTTATCATCAAGATTATCCAGAGCCCCAAGACTGTTCCTGAAGAGTCAGACTCCTGTACATAATGGCAGGTTGCAGGGTATTCACACTTTCTCTTGTTTAGATAATGGTCTTGTTCTGCATATTCTTTCACAAGTTGTTGAAAATGACTAGCTTGGGTAATAAAACTTTTTTCTCAGCCTGGAATATTAGGCAAACAGAGAAATCTTCTCTCATTCCATCTCACAGGATAGTGTTTCTGGAATGTCTACTGAATATATCCCTCATGATGTCCTTTCTTCCTCAGGGCAAAGTGGAATTTTACAGGGTGCAGTTTCTAATATTTACCAAAGAGATGCAAGCTTTTGCCAGGGAATATTTCAGAAGTCTAGGTTTTATGGCCTATATTATCCTCCTGATTCGTTTGATCAGATTTCATGTCAGGAAAATTCAGTGATTCATCAAAACAGTCTGGATCCAGCACCAAAACCCCTTTTGTGAAAAATGGTTTACTCAGGTGGGTGTATCTATCATCTCTCACTGTAGGTCTCCCCTTTTCCCCTTCCAGCCCTTATTCAGTCTGTAACCACATATGCATCAGGCATTGTTTGGGCAGATGTGTCGAAGGGGATGAACGTCTAGGGAATGTGGAACAAGCAAGACAAATTAAAGCAAATAAATATTAAAGACATGATGGGTCTAATAAATGTTCTCAAACTGATGAACCGTCTTTGATCTCCAGGCCCTCTGCTAGTAATCACAGACAGTACCACAGTGATTTGGTACACAGATAAATGGAGGGGAGGGCAAGCCCTACCGCCTTAAAGACTAGCTATGGTATCTTGGGTTCTAGTGACTCAGCACAATCGTCCCTCTAAGCTTCCCACATTCCATCAGAGCAAAACGTTATTGCAGACAGACTAAGCAGGTGTAGGACAGATCCTCATGTAAGTGTAGAAGTAGATTCTATTTAATTCTATTTTGCAAGATCTAGCTAATGGCTCAGAGAACTTCCTACAAGATTATTTCATGCATACAGGTATCACTAGTGAGTAGTGACGCAGATGATTCCAGATTAAAATATTCAAATGTCATTGTCATCATCATACTTTGAAAAGTGGTACTTTATTCATCTGGATCAAATGCATGTTACTAAACCTTGTCAGGGTATCTAACTCCTCCTAAGTCATTAAATGTAAATATTTTAAATCGAGTACTAACAAAGCAACAGGATAATAATAGCTCGACTATTACATTTGCAAACATATAAATATTCAAAACACAGCATTTCCCTCAGAAAACACACAAGTATGAGTACACATGAACTATCAGAATTTTCAATTACTTATACATAAATGTAAACAACAAAGAATGAAGCAGATTATGTGTCAGACTACTGGTTGTAAACTACTATCTAAACTTGTAATAATACTGAACCACATCACTGTTCTTTGGCTTTAAAATGACTATCATTAGTATTAAAGAAATCCCAATCCCTCCGAGCTACACACTCTAGGGACCTAAACCTTGTCACCACAATAAATAGGACATGCTGGAGGGATAGATTCCTATTCCAGAGACTTCCCATGCTCTGGAACAGACTACCCATCTATGTCAAGCAAAGTTCCTCATTAGCACTCTTCAAGAAAAATCTTGATAAGTGGATGGGAAATAGGAAATTCACCCCGAGGATCACTTCTGTGGCTCTGCTTGACAGGGGCACAGCAAAGTAATTTTCTTGGGTGGCAAAAGCCAGGGTACCATTTGGCTAGGCTTATATAGGCCCTTGGGCCAGTAGCCTAGTACCTACCTATGAACCTATGACCCTATAAAGCAGTAAACAATGCATGGATAGTCTAGCGTGCTCAGAAGGAGAACAAGTTACCTTCTGTTAATAATATTCTTTGTATTAATATTGTTAATGGTGTGTGTATTGCTGTTGTAATTACTTTGCTGTTATTTTTTACAGTTACATATGTATTACTGTTTATATTTATTTATGTAGGTATCATTGTGTAGACAATAACCTTGTCTGCATTTTAATTTTTCTGTCAGACCAGGATGTGTTTATTTCACATTTCTGAACCATATTTGTTGTGGCCCAGAAATGCAATGATGCTGCTTTTTCCTTTTTTAATTTGGACATAAATTCAAATTACTGAGGCTCTGGGAGTGTCTTGACATCTATGGAGACACCGTGGGTAGTGTTAGTGACATTATTTAACTGAAATGATAATAATAATAATGATAATAATAAAAATAAAGAAAGAAATAAAACTGACTGCCTAGATTTTCACGCGATAACCAGATGAAATACTTTATGGCAACATCTCTATATCATGAAAAAAAGACCCAGATGAAGCGGTTATTTGCTAGGTGGACATTTGCATATTTCATCAATGTATGCATATGGTGGAGACTCCATTGTATGCTTCTAGTATATAAAACAGGGCAACATTGGAATGACAAATCCTTAATCTAATAGACTGGCAACGCTTACCTTATTGCTGTCCTTCTTCAACTCTCTACTCATCAGGTACAAAAATGTTACAAAGGCAAGTGTCGTAACATCCTTCAGTGGTGGATTTGTTAAGTACTTATGGAGTTGGTGGCTGACAGTTACATATACTTCAAAGTACTTCAGAGAAATATACTAGTGTCATGTGTCACTTTGAGGAGGTGGGTATTCAGAGAGATGCTAAGATGGCAACTGCCAATAAAAATATGCAAAGGCTGACAGTGTTTTCAGAATAAACTTACCTGAATATCCTTATGTGGCATCCAAGATTCCTGATGAAGCAGCTGTAACTTTAAGAGTATATATGTTTCTCCATAACAGAAGAAGGTAGATTCATAAGACTGATAATTCCAGGTGCTTTTCTGATCAGTATGCAATTATAGCATTTGTACACAGTACACAGGAAAACAAGGCATAATTGCACATACACAATTTGAACAGCAGATGGTACCAAACAACCATTACTTAATGCTTATTTCTTGAACAGATGAGTAAGGATGAAAGCACAATGACCCAAGGCAGAAATGCATTTTATTGTCAGTTCATTGTTGTTTCATATGTTTATGTACCTTCGAATTATTTAGATAGTTACTTAGAAAATGAAATACATGACTAGCTTGTTGATTCTGCCTTCCAATATGGTTCTATCGGGTCAGTTCATTATTTTTATTAGTCAAGTATCTCATCATTCACTGCTGTCTACCCTGCTATACAAAATACAAGGGCTCACAGTAATCATTATAGCTTCTAGATCCCATCCCTTGAATTATACTGTGGATCCTTACTAATTTCCTAGACTAGTATTTCACTCATAAGAGCAAGTTGTCCTATGTAGTTGCAAGCTAAAGTTTTTTTTTTTTTAAATGAAAGCTAATCTAATCTGTTTTAAAGCTATATCATTTAATACTTCCCAATGCCCAGATATATAGATTGTTTTCTGCAGATTGTGGATGGGATTCTACTATGATCTGCTCCACTATAACTATATTTCATTTTGCTTTGTTCTTCTCTCTAATCCCATCTCTACCTGGTAGATCAGTATTGTACCTAGTCAGCCACTGTAGTCAGAGATCACATGCATACTAAGTTACTGAGCACGTGCGAGATCAGTGCCATTTTGTATAGTCATTCAGAGAGAGTGCAAGCTTGAATGGAGATGCATATGTGAGTGTGTTCGAAGTAATAAGTCAGTCAGTAAACATATGAAGTTCGAAGTGTATGTTCCAGTTAAGGCTCCTGATGTGTTTATGTACAATAAACTACTTGAACCCATCTCGTGCCTCATTTTCTCATTTGAATATACGAGACACGCCACACCACCCACCTCCAAATCCATCCATTAGTTAATGTTATGCTTAAACAGGGTTAGGGATGGACACTGCTTCACATATATGGGGAGCTTGTTCCAGAGCATGGAGATCCTCTGAGACACATATCTGTCTCACCAACATGTCTTATTTACGTCACAAGCAAAATTTAAATCCTTGGATCAAGTGGTTCTGATACAATTTTTTTTTTTTTTTGGTGAGATACAGAAGGTGCATCAGAGATGGATTTGAAGGTGCTTTGTATGCCAGGCATAGATTGCCTCTCAGTAACCTGCAAGAGACTGAGTATAGAGACAGGACTTTAAGGTGATCTGTATAGGACAATGTGTTTATACCGTGGATTTTCCTGGTAAAGAACATTTGTGGGCATTCTAACTGTTGCATATGTCTGGCCAGGTACACAATGAAGGGGGCATTATACTTAAGGATGGGTCTAATAAAGACTGAATAAAGTAGTGCTATGACTTCCTTGGACCTGGATGCCATGTACATACTTATAAATTCGGTAACATAGAATTATTTACTCACTACCTTGGCCACGTATTGATCAAAGGACAGATTACTGTCTAGTCAACTCTCAGAAGTGTCTTATTGATGGAATAATTAGCCTGGGTGAACATTTTCTCAAAAGGCACTGCAATCCATTTCTTGGCATTGAGTTTTAATCCATGACTTTGACATCAGTCATTTGTCTGTGTTAGACCCTCTAGTAAGAGGTTTGTGTCATATAAGGAACCTGCAACCAATTTGCAGACATCTGTGAATTTGATCAGCCAAAGGACCTTGACATTAGCCTTTACCTCTGAGAAGTAGATGCCAAATAGAAGCAGTCCCAGCTCACAGCACTGAGGTACTCTGCTGGTGAATGGTCTCCCTTAGTGGAGGTGGTCTCACCAATCCTAACTTTCTGGGTTCTATCTGTCAGCCAACTGGCAATCCAGCCAGTTAGGCAGGGGTTTATGCCCACTTTGGTGAGTTTGTCAACTATACCTGTGTGGGGTATTTTATTGAACACCTTTTGTTATATATCCAATTATGATTAAGAGTCAATCAGTGTGGTATGTTTTTTGAATTTCTTCTGGGTTTACTTGTAGTAGGTACAGCAACATCTACAACGTCATCAACATGGTTGTAGAATGTCTCTGTGAACAATTCCGCATAGGTTACTTTGAACTGAGGGTTAGGAGGGGCACTGAATTTTGACAAGCTAATTGGATGCAGTTTGCTTTGGAATGGTTCCTAACTGTTACATGATTTGCTGGGGTTACTGAGTTTATTTTAATTTTGAAAGATACAGCTTTGTAGTCTGACCTCACCAGTAGACATGACACTGGAGGGTGTGCAGCACTCTCCCATATTTTTGAATACCAGGTCCTGTATGCTTGAACTTCTGGTAGGTATGTGCACTATCTGGTCAAAGGTATTTAACTCATTAACCCCGAGTACTGCCACAGGGTGTATCTAAGGTTACATCTGAGCACATCCTGAGGTGGTAACAATCCTTGTGCTTTATATCCGAGTGCCGTTTAGCAGCACGACTATGTTCACAAACAGAACTTAACTCCACTGCTGAAAACTAAATAGAAAAGATACCTGAACTTTGTTAATTACCTACTCTACTTTATTTTTGCAGTGGAGTTAACAATAGTTTCCATAGGATTTTTTAAAGAAAATCTGCTTTATGTGGTTGTGATCTTTCACAGCTAGCTGATTTTCTCTGCATTGCATTTATATTTACCAGGGAGGTACTAGTGGTGGAGGCATACTGTCTTTCTTCCCTCACCTGCATTAAATAAAAATACATATAAAAAAGTCTAAAACATCTTCTAAAACTATTGTTGTCCTTACTGGCATTAGGAATAAATCAAAAACTTTAGCCTGCATTCCTTCACTGGCCCCGGAGGTAATGCAAGCAGTGGCAGCCAATCAGATTCATGCAGTCATGGCCACCTCTTGTGTAACATCTCTGCCTCCACACCTCATGATTCTTTGTTGAGGGTAAATAAATAGTTGTTCCTGTAGCAGCCTTGTTCCCTTTCTCTTTAGAGAAGACATAGATTACACCAAGACTGCTACAGGATACTACTTAACAGCCAAACCATTCAGATTGGGTCAGATCCCCAGACTAAATTCCTACTGAAGCATCTTGCAGCTTGAGGATTCAGCATTCAAGCTTTGTATAAAGCCCAAGACAGCTGAAGGACAGACAGAAATAACATCAGTGGAAGGGAAATTTGGGTAAGCAAATTTATTATTATTTTGTTTTTTAGGGACTAGTGTAGCCTCTAGTTCATTTACTGTACCATACCTTCTGATCCCTAATATGTTGTCCTGCATATTGTGTGTGTGTGTGTGTGTGTGTGTGTGTGTGTGTGTGTGTGTGTGTGTGTGTGTGTGTGTGTGTGTGTGTGTGTGTGTGTGGGTGTAGGTGTGTGTATAGGGGTAGTATCTTTGCCATAGATTAAAGATTGAAGTTGTAAAATACTGTCAAACATTTCAGTTTCAGTCTTCATACCCCTCAGAAAATTCATGCTAATGCTAAACCTATTATTCTATCAACTTTCAGTCAGCAAGGGAATGGACTGGATGAGATGTAAGGAAAAGCCTTCAATGTGCTTCACTGTGCAACGTGCTTCTACTATTACAGCAAACATTCCTGTTATTCAGCATTCTGTATTTTTTATACTGGTTAAAAATTCTTAAAGATTGAGTGTGTTACACATTGTTTCAATGTGGAACAGGGAAGAACATGGACTTAAGACTCAAAATGAGAAACATTACATATAATGCGGTGTACACGAGAGGTATGCCCCACCAGTTGATGCACATTTACGCTATCACCATTTTGTAGCTAGAATTTGGGATTATCGTATTTTTGTATCAAAAGTTTTTAATTTTTGTTAAGAACGTTGAAGGGGCAATCAACTTGGGGGACCTGTATTTGAGATAAAATCATGCAAGGATGAGGCTGGTTTTCCCAAATCCACTGTGGTGAATATTTGATATATAGTTGTTACTTTTTCACTTCTACGATTTAAATTCATTTATAAGATTAAAGTTGGAACATTTAGATGCCATTATGCCTCATTGTACATGTCTGGCTACAGATGTACAGATCATTTTTAAGTGTTTTTCAACTGTTGAGGGCTACACACTGTTTTACTGTATCTTGAAAAAAAAATACTGTCTTTCTACTCGTTTCACACCTTTCTATTACCAGTAGAGTCCAGTTTTCAGATTTTGCTGAATTCTGGGGTGTTTTGTAGTTTCTGTGTTGCCCAGACCTTACTAAGATAGAAGGAAGTTTCTCTGGTCATCAGTGAGAGTGGTGAGCTTTGAGCAGGCTATCTGTCGCTGGAGGAGTGGTTTCAGCTTAGAATTTGTAGTTTTATTGGCCATTTTGGGCTATTTCTATCCCTTTCATCTTTCTGTTTAAAAACCTGTATTTGTGTAGTTTTTGCACTTGTATTACCTCAGCAAGAGCCTGCTTGGGTGTCCTGCAGAGTTCTACAACAGCAGGGAGAGAAAAGGGAGACTTTGAGTGGATTAAGTACCTCTGTTTTGCTTTTTATTGCTTATTTTCGCTAGCCGCACTATTCCAAGCATTTTTTATGAACGTTGCTACTTATTTGAACTTTTTTTTTTAATTCTGATACTGTCTGCACTTTAACTGATCATTTTTAAGTGTTTTTTAATTGTTGAACTGCTGAGGGCTACACACTCAAGTGCAATAGCCATTTTTTTGCTTTAAAAGTGTTTGTTTTACTGTATCTTTTCTAATTTTTGAAAAAAAACCCCAAAAAACACAAAAATCCTATCTCTTTACTTATTTCCCACCTTTCTATAACAAGCAAAATCCGGTTTTCAGATTTTTCTGAATTCTGGGCTGTTTTGTAGTTTCTGTGTTGCCCATGTTGCCCAGGAGTGGTTTCAGCTCAGAATCTGTAGTTTTACTGACCATTTTGGACTATTTATATCCCTTTCATCTTACTGTTTAAGTGTTTGCGTGGTTTTTGCACTTGAGACTTTGAGTGGATTGAGTACCTCTGTTTTGCTTTTTATTGCGTATTTTTGCTAGACGCACTATTCCGAGCATTTCTTATTAACTTTGCAACTTATTTCAACTGTTTTTTGAATTCTGATACTGTTTGCACATTAACTGATAATTTTAAGTGTTTTTCAACTGTTGAACTGTTGAGGGCTACACACTCAAGTGTGATAGCCATTTTTCTGCTTTAAAAGTGTTTGTTTTACTGTATCTATTTTGCATCACACAGCACCATTTAACTAGAGTTAAACTATTCCCGGTGCCAGAAAGTCTGCTCTTCTAATTGTCCCTTAGAACTAGCCAGTTTTCTAGTTTTAGCACTCAAAACTGTTTCCTTGTGCTCAGCACGTGTTCAAAACTCGTTGCAAGCACTAAATAATCTACACATTACTGCAGCACTAAACTTTCCTCACTTGTTAGGAGGAAAACAGTTTTTAGTACTTAAATTAATAAGCTCCTATCCAGGCATGTCTAAGGGTCAGCTCCTGGTATTTTCCCCTATCCACCTGATGAATCTGGTCATCTTGGGGCAATGTAACAATTGCCACATATACACTGACAGCCCTCTCCTCCTACCACCCAACAGTAAAACCTGTGAGAGATGCGCTTACATAGCCAAACTGGAAGCCAAGCTCTCGCCAACCAAGACTGTACTTGACAGTCAATGGGAGAAGGGTAAATACCTGCACCACACCACACTCAACACATAGTCCATCAAAACCTACACCACCTAAATCCACACATAGTAACACAAAACACACACCTACATTTGTGGAGGTTCTCAATAAAAATTTCCCCAAATTACAGAGACCTCCAAAGCTAAAACGCAAGCAACCACCGCCCCAACACTACCCAAATGACACATAGCCCACAAAATCAGTGTGCCACTCAACCTCAGAACATAAGGCAAAACAACGTACCCAACACACTAGTCATACATGACTCTATAGTCAGGCACACTGATGTCCCACTCACCAGGCTAAACAAGAAGAAAGTTATTGTCAGCTGCCTGTCGGCTGCCAGGATCTGCCACATAATGCAAGCACTCAGGTCACTCCACAATAAGTACAAATATGATGCTGTCATTGTCCATGTTGGTGTGAATGACCTGAGATGTACCTCACTAGACTACATGAAAAGAGACATGGAGGAGCACTTGGATCATGTAGCCCAGGCAGGTATGACCCTAGCCTTGAGTAACATCCTGCTATCACCTGGAATGATACCAGAATACAAGGACAATATGATTGACTTCAACTATTGGCTAAGCTTCTGATGTCATTCTAAGGGGATCCAGTGTCTGTCTGCCTGGGATGACATGACTGACAGCCCATGATGCTTTAACAGAGATGGCCTGCACCTGTCACCCCTGGGATTCTGGATACTGGCTAAGGCTCTTGCCACCCCTATAGTGCCTTTTTTAGGCAAGGTTCAAAAGAAAAACTCACCACCGTAGCAGGTATAAGCAAGCTAAGTCTGAGGGTAATGTTACTCAATGCTAGAAGTCTAAACCTCAAATGCACTCACTTGAGGAACCTTTTAAAACGGAGAACATCGACATCTGTGCAGTGACAGAGACCTGGTTCAAGGCTCCAGAGAGCACCCCAGCATTACCAGGCTATAACTCATACCACACCTTTTGGCCTCCAAACCTGGACTGAAACACTAAAGGAGGAGACGTGTCCACATTCATTAAGCATATCCACACCTCCAGGCTAGTTGCTCAACATAATGCATCCGAAATTATCCAAGTGCAACTAATACTGGGTAAGACTGCAATCCAGGCTGTAGTTTTTACAGATCCCCTGCCATGCCCCAGGATCCCCACTCCACGTTTCTTGATATACTGGGCAATATTAAGGTACAGCGCAATATGCTAATAATGGGCAATTTCAACTACCACCCCATCAGCTGGAAAAACTACTCATGTACTAACTCATTTGCTCAATGCTTTCTGGAATTCGTAAATTCCAATGCCCTGGATCAGCTTGTCCATACCCCCACCAGGGGCAGCAATATCCTGGACCTGGTCATTACCAATATGGGCAACCGATGTTCCACACCAGAGATCAACTCCTCGCTGAAAAATCTTGACAATTGGATGACAAATAGGAAATTCACCCTGGGGATCACTTCTGTGACTCTGCTAGACAGGGGCAAAGGAAAATAACTTTCTTGGGTGGCAAAAGCCAGGAAACTTTTTTGGCTAGGCTTACATAGGCCCCAGGGCTGATAGCCTAGTACCTACCTATGAACCTATAAGTCTGTGTCTAATAACATATACATATACAGAAGCTTCAAAAAAAGGGGAACAAGGGGTAGCACTAGGTGCCTTAGTGTGTGTGTGTGTGTGTGTATGCATGTATGACAGTGAGAGAGTGATCAATCATGTTATTATTTTACAGTCTCTAAGCAGCTGTTTACAAGTGTAAAACAAAAAATAAAACAGAAAAAAGTGATCATGTGTATATGCCTGTTTATTTTTCTGTCTGAGTGTATGAGTGAATGCATGTATGAAAGTAGAAGACAGTGCGTGTATGTGTGTGTATGTGTGTGTATGTGTATGTGTGTGTGTGTGTGTGTGTGTGTGTGTGTGTGAGAGAGACATTGAGAGAGAGAGTGAGAGCAAGAAGGTGAGAAAACATGACACAACACTCTTCTTTTTGTGGATTACTACATGCTGATTTTCATTTGAACAATCAGCAGTTTTGCAGCTACAGAAAGAGGGGGGGGGTTAACTCTGTCAAGAGATGGGGAGGGGATGTCTTGAGGTTGCAGGTGTACAGCATGGTGAAGGAGACTAAAATGAGGAAAGGGAGAAGGTGCAGAATATACTTTATAGTTGGTGGGTGGGGGGAGAATACATAGACTGGGGAATAAGTGATGCAGTACATAATTGTACTTATCTCACATTTTATGCATACAGGGAGGTCTATTTACAATACACTGCAAGAAAATGTGTTGGAGGATATGCAGAAAATCCCAAGAGACATATAGAAAATGGGGATGTAGGGTTTGCAAAAGACAGACTGTGGTCAGAGAAGGGTTCATGTGGTTTGGGGCTATAGACTAGATATTTTACGTCTGCAATTGATGTGGCACAGAGAACGCTGGTGGTTGGTATTACATGGGGTTTGTTGGATGAAGGGAGGAAAAGGCAGTATGAAAGAGAGTATGAAAGGGCAGAAGGTGGTAAGGATAAGATGGTGATGAAAAATAGAGATAAAGATAAGCCCTGCTGCATCAGGCAATGAATCTGAGGAGGGCACGGAGAAGAAGTCCTTGTGAGATAGAGAGGATAGTGTTTTGATGGGAGAATATAGGGTGAACAAAATAGGAGAATTGAGGATATAGTAAATGGGTGGAATGGATGAATTCTGAACAGATAAAACAAAATATTGATCTCTAAAGGATACTGTGCATTCTGCAGAATATTGATTACTAAGGAAAGTAAGGAAGGCATAGGAGATGAAGAAATGGACAGGAATGACTATCATAAGGAGGAGGAAGAGCTAGAGGATAGCCTGGAAAGGGTCAATAAAGGGCAGAGTCAGTTCCAGCACTAGGCAACATAGTCTAGTAGATAGCCAGTCTCTTTGTATTAGAGATAAAGTGTATGTGTGTGTGTTGCTGTATGATAGAAAAGGTGTGTGTGTGTGTGTGTGTGTGTGTGTGTGTGTGTGTGTGTGTGTGTGTGTGTGTGTGTGTGTGTGTGTGTGTATGTGTATGAGAGTGAGAGTAGGTGTGTGTGTTCTGCTGTGTGAGGGTAGAGAGAACATTGGTGTAGGTGTGTGTGTGTTTTTAACATGCCTGTCAACTGGCCAGCGTTTTGCCTCATATTTTTGTCCAATTCCTCATAACATTTATGGTTTTCTGGCAATCCACGAAGGATTGAAGTCACTAAATAATGGCATATAAGTTTCAGGCTTGATATCCTTCAGAAAATTCATGCTAAGACAAATTCTGTTATTCTAGCAACTTTGTAAGTTAAAAATAGCAATATTTAAAATCTGTCCCTATTTTGGGGCATTGCATCTCTGTTATGTTAGGCTTTGTCCAGATTTCTTGCATTATGCAGTTGAAAGGTATACATACCTTTCAACTGTCCAGATTTTGCTTTTGGTTTATTCCAAATACAATTTGTGGTTTTCTGGCAATTCACAGAGGATTGAAGTAAGTAAAGAAATATGAGTTTCAGGCTTTATATCTTTCAGAAGATGCATTTTAAGACAAATCCTGTTATTCTAGAAACTTTCTTAGTCATTTTGTAGCTTGACTTTCAGTACATTTTCAAGGAATTAAGAGGTTCAGTGCATTTTCATGGAATTGTGAGTTTCAAGAGAAGAAAATTTTACTGTTGCTCATGCTAAGTCTGTTTTCGTTGTGCAGCTTACTAAATACAAAAACAACCAATTAGAGCTTCCAGCCTTTAATGATCCAATAATATCCAGTAAGCACTTTCGTCTGCAGAAAGACTTCTTCAGACTGAATGAAAAAAATCTTAATTAATAATGCATGGGGAAAACATTACCTTGATACTAAATGTAGTGGTTCACCTAAGTTTTTTTTTATTCTGGATCATGTATTTGATTTCAAAAATAGATTAGATGCTGAAGAAGAGTTGGACTAGAGAGAGTACTGATGGATCCTTAGATTAGATGTTAACAGCCCCCCAGGGCTTAATGACAGAGAAACATTTAAGATTTTTTAAAGAGAAGGACATTGGTGCATTAACTGCAGGCATCATTCTACTTTCAAGTTAATTGTCTTGACTGAAATTATGTAAAAGTTTTAATTGATGTGCGTATATAAATTTGTTTATTTTTTCATTCAGTCTGAAGATGTCTATCTGCAGACGAAAGCTCTTACTAGATTGGATGATACTGGATCATTAAAGGCTGGAAGCTCTATTTGGTTGCTTTTGCATTTAGTTTTTATTTTTATGACTTATTGTTTGTTGGTGTTGAATTTGCAACTTACTGTCTTATTTAGCAAATGGCAGTCACTGTTTGTGATGTAGAATTTGAAAGCAGTGTTAGTAGCATTATTGCCTTTGATGCAGCAGGCTATGGAGTCTGCTCCCACACCATGTAGATTGAGTGCTGGTATTGCAGTGGCCTTTCATTTGCTGATTATTTGGTGTTTACATTTTATGAAAACCTCATTCACTACTTACAACACAGTAAAAGAACTGTAGTTGTATGCTATACTCATAAGTCCAGAGCTATCCAGATATTACATGTTATGACTAATGTTATGAAACTTGTGATAATTTTCATATTTAGGTGAATACGCCTGCTAGGGAACTTGTCAACATGCTGAGTAAAGCCTCTTTATAGGATGGTAAAAGAAGTGTATCTGTATGCTGTACACATGTACAGATATCACAGTTTGTTTATGACTTGGGTACTGAAATTTATTACATGTATTTATATTTTGGTGAATACATGTGGTATGCAACATGTCAACATGCTGAGTAAGACCTCATTTTGGAGACAGTATTATTATTTACAAGATGGTAAAAGAACTGTATCTGTATACTGTGCACATATACAGATATCACAGTTTGTTTATGACTTGGGTTATGAAAATTATGATTTTCTTTTATATTTTGGTAAATAATTCTACTAGTAAAGATGGCAAGGTGATGAGTGAGGTATCCTTTTGAAGCCACTATCAAAATGCAGAACATCATGTAATAATTTGAATTTGGAGTATCATACATGGACAGATATCACAGTCTAATTGCTTATAGGACTATGAAAATTAATATTTTTGCCATATTTCTGTGAATATGTGTGTAAAGAAAAAGGCAAGGTCAGGAGTGAAGTGTACTATTCATAGCAGAACAAACAAACTTAAGTTTCTGCAAAAATTACTATTCATCTATGACAAGGACATGAATCAAATGCTTGGCTTATTTGTTGCATTATAGAAATTAGGATATTTCTCATTATTATGCACATATCTTTGTGAGGGAGCATGGGAATGGCACACATGATGAATCATTTTGAAGCTGACATTAAGCCACACAACATGTACACTGATATGTAGTCTCTGTCTGTCCGATTATGAGAAATATAATATTAATCATATTTTTGTAAATATCTCAGTAAAAGAGCATCACACAATAATGGCTAATGTATCATTTCAAAGCTGACATTCACACAAACAAATGAATTACAAATTGTATGGGTCTACATGGTGCATTCACTAAGATATTGTGATTTGTTTTACCAAAAAGATAAAAAATATGCACATCAGCAATCCTTGGCAGATATTTAATTAATAATGACTTAGATATACACTATCAACATTTAAACCTTTGGAAAAATCAGTGTCTGCTGAAGAACTTTTGCAATTACATTTTTAGTCTAGCTCTTATGGTTAAAGAGTTATAAACATTTGTTTTCTGCGTGGTATTACAACTGGCTTATCTGAAAATGAGCTCATGTTGAACTGTTGTTCCTATGGTGTAAGTAAGCAATCAGCATATTCTGAGCTGCTTCAGGATGAATGAGTTAATGAAGATGGATACACCTCCACCTTTGGTTCTTTCATGATTATTTTGAGGTCTCAACATATGAAAGACATTATAGCCTTGTACAGCCAGGGTGTTGTTTGTGGGCTTGAAACAAGTCTCAGTGACTGCACAGAAGCCAGAATCTTCCAAGGTAAGGGGTGGTTCCAAGGAGTGCAGTTTACTGTTTGGGCTCCTAGCATTAAACAGCATGGCCTTGAGTTTGTCTGTAGTGGATTTCTTTATGTTGGATGTTTTGTTGTTTTGACATTGCCTAAAAAAGACACTATGTGACACACACAAGCATGTTTTCCGGTATCTGAAAGACTTGAGGAAACAGGTGAAGGCCATCTCTGGCAATGCAGTGTCATCTGTCAACCATGTCTTCCCAGGCTGTCATATACTGGATCCCCTGGAGTGAAACCAGAAGCATAGCCAGTTATTGAAATCAGTCATTTTTTGTCTGTATTGTGGCATCATCCTACGTGATGGAAGAATGCTGCTTATGGCTAGGGAAATGCCTGCCTGGAACACATAATCTGAGAGTTCAGTCATGTCTCTCTTCTTATAGTCCAGAGATACATCTGAAGTCATTCACTCCAGCATGTACTATGAAGGAGTCATAATGGTAATTGTTGCTGAGTGACTAGAGTGCATGCATGATTTGATAGATCCTGGCACCTGAAAGGCAGCTGACTGTGACCTTCTTGTCCAATCTGGTGAGGGGGACATCTGTGTGCCTCAGTACTGAATTGCCTGTGAGTGGGACATTAGCTTTTGAGGTGTTTTCCCTTAGGGGCTTAATTGTTGAGACACTGGTATGTGTGTTGTTATGTGTAGTGGTACATTCTGTTTGAGTACCAGTATGTGTAGGTTGTTTGTGCTTGGGTGGTTTATTGTCTTTTGGTAGGCTCTTAGTGAGTACCGCCACATATGGGGGTTTATGTTTCTTGACCTTATCTTGTGTGAGTGGGGGAGGTGTGTTTGCTGGAAACCTGTTTGATGTCTTGTTTATTGTTACATGAGAGGACTGATTCTAGTTTCATGGTATAGTTACATCTCTCACATACTGAATTTATTTGCTTTAGGAGCAAGTGGTTGCCAGTATACATGAGGCAATTGCTACATTGCCTCAGGATGCCCATGTCAATCAGGCTGGCTGGAGAAATGTTAGGAAACTGACTGTCCATAGTAGCAGGTAATTCTTAAGTACTAATTTCTGAGAGGGAAAATGAGATCAGCTATTGCTCTGGGATTAACAAGTGGACTTATTCTATAGAAGATCAGGGATGAAAAGTGGGGTAACTCTGCTCAGTGCTCTGCTGAGTTGCCTGGAGTGCAGAAGTACATGCTGCATTTCCTGCAGAGCAGTAGGAGACTTAGGATGGTTTCACTGACTGGTGTCTAGGGAAAAATAGTTTCTAGGTGTTTGTGTCTATACAAGGCAACTCTAACTCCTGTTGTGTGGTGCACAGCTAAGTGCAAACATGAGACATATATACTATACAGGTGAAATTAAACAGTTTTAAACTAGTCTGCCAAAAGGAAATCACACAATGATCCTTCCTCCAGCAATCCCCGGATCAGACAAGGCTATATCCACTCTCTTCTGCCACAAGGGTGCAGGGGAGCTCTTCTTAATGTAAGATGGCTGGATTTGAGTTCAAGGGTATGAAAAACAGGCTAGATTCAGCAAGTCTATATCTAGTCAGTGCTAACTAAGCAATGTTTCAATGCAAAACAAGCGCAAGTAATAAGCAGGCACAAATATTAAAAACTGTTAAAAAGAGATCAAACTCAAAATAAGCTTATTTTTTGTTCTTAGCTTTGGGTGGCTTAGATTGACAGAGAAACACTCTGGACCATTCCCAGCTCAAAAGGGTGGAAACTAACCTCTCTTCCCACAAGAGTGTAGACCACAAACCTTCTTATTTCTTAATGTAAAGCAATTGCCCTGAAGACCAAGTGCTTAAACCAGAACTAAGACACTTTTAGAACAGACACAACAAGTCTTCAACCAGCAATTCCCAGCATAGAAGGATGTAAGCTACTTCTTCTGCCACAAGATTGTAGACCACAAACGTTTATTATGTAAGATAACTAGTGTGAAGCCCAAGTGCTTAAATCAAAACTAAGAGGCTTAGAATAACAGTTACAATTGAAAAAGGCTACTAACAAGCAGTAATAAATACAGCAGAATCAAGGCTTTTTTTTGATGGTATGAGCTGGTACAACATAATGGCACCTTGGCCATGGTAGCTGCATCTTCTACTTTAAGGAGAATGTGAGTGCATGTGTGTGTATGTATGTAAATTAAACTAGCTGCTCAGTTCATATGCGAGATAATGTGTGTGTATGTGTGTGTGTGTGTGTGTGTGTGTGTGTGTGTGTGTGTGTGTGTGTGTGTGTGTGTTTGTGTGTGTGTGTTCTTTGTTGCTCTATGAGAGAGAAGGTGTGTTTGTTTTGCTATGTGAGAGAGTAGGTGTATGTATGTATATGTATATGTAATTTAAACCATCGGTTCCATTTGTTCCTGTGTGAGAGTGAAAGTGTGTGTATGCGTATGTATGTGTGTATGTAATTTAAACTGGCTGTTCCATTCGTATGCGAGGTAAAATGTGTGTGTGTGTGTGTGTGTGTGTGTGTGTGTGTGTGTGTGTGTGTGTGTGTGTGTGTGTGTGTGTGTGAGAGAGACGGTGTGTCTGTGTTGCTGTGTGAGAAATTAGGATGTGTGTGTGCATGCCTCTTAACCACAAGTGCAAGAAAATGGATGAAAACCTTACATAATGGGGGGACAAAAATAGGGACAGATTTTAAATATTGCTTTTATAAACTTAAGAGAGTTGCTAGAATAATAGCATTTGTGTTAACATGCATTTTCTGAATGATATAATGTCTGAAACTCAAGTGTATTATTTAGTGATTGCAGTTCTCAGATCTTAGTGATTTGCCAGAAAAACACAAATTTTATGAGGAACAGTCCAAAAATATGAGGGAAAAATCTGTACATTCTGTGAAACTCTGGACAGTTGAGAGGTATGTGTGTGTGTGTGTTGCTGTGTGAGAGAGAGTACTTGTGTGTGTGTGTGTGTGTGTGTGTGTGTGTGTGTGTGTGTGTGTCTGTGTGTGTGTGTGTGTGTGTGTGTGTGCATGTGTGTGCATGTGTGTGTGTGTGTGTGTGTGTGTGTGTGTGTGTGTGTGTGTGTGTGTGTGTGTGTGTGTGTGTGTGTGTGTGTGTGTGTGTGTGTGTGTATGTGTGTGTGTGTGTGTGTTGCTGTGTGAGTGGTATGGTATTTAATGTTCTAGATGGGGGCAGGTTAGTCAATTAACTTGATCAGGCTTGACCCTGTAACTTGGTTACAGGAGACAAGAGCCTGAATCCTCAGTGTTTGTTTGCATGACCAACTAGACAAAGAGGGAAGATGTAGATCAGAGTGTGTATGTTTCTTTAAGTGCCATTCCAGTCAGTGAGCACGTGCATATAAGTACTAAGCACGTGCAAGAAAAAGTGCCATTTTGTAATGAGCAGCCGAGGTGTAAGCATGCATGTGTGTAGTAGTCAGTCAGTTAGTTTGTTTAAGTTTAATGTTACCATTCTCCATCCTGATGTGTTTGTGTGTAATAAACCACTTAAATGAACACCCAGCCTCATTATCTTATTCAGCATACACAAGATGAGCAACACCAACTACCAGACTGCTGAAGGATTTGTGAGCTTCAGTGGAGACAAGAGCCTGAATCCTTCACATCAGCCTATAGACTGCTGACAGAATTGTGAGTTTGAATACATTTTCACAGAATTATGAGTTTCAGTGCATTTTCATGGAATTGTGAGTTTCAAGGGAAGAGAAATTTATTGTTGCTCATGCTACATCTGTTTTCAATGTGTAACTAACTGTTTCATTTAACAAATGCAGTTACTGTTTGTGCTGTAGTATTTGAAAGCAGTGTTAGTAGCATAATTGCTTGTTGTTGGTTTGTCAGTCATTCTTTATTGCAATATTACCAGCTTACCATTTTTTTTTTAATGTAACACAATATAGGCAATTAATTCTTCAAGGGTAGCAGGCACTGAATTTGCAGATGAAATACTGAAATGTGAAGTTGTTTGCTAGTATCAACCTCTTTATTAGTTACAAATCTCTTTAATATGTAATTATTCAGATGACTTACTTCTATGGAGATTGTGCTTATTGACTGATATTGGTGGACCATAATGACAGAAGTTCGAGTGGTCTTTTATGGTTGAAATTTTCTGAAACTTGTATTTTTGCCATTACTGGTTCATACATTTTGTTTCATTGTTTACTGGAAGAATGCTCAAAACTAGAAATTTAAAACACATTCTAACAAGTGGTGCTGTATTATACAAGGAATATAATTTAATACAATAAGGAAGATGAATCAAAGAATACATTCATGCATGTATGCATGGCCCTAAAAATGTGTGCAAGGAGCCTATATTTTGAAAACAGCTCAAATGTGAACTTAGGCCTCCACTGGCCAGATGCATTTTCTTTGAATGTGGGTATTAATGCTATTTCATTTAATGTGAGCTTCAATGGCAGAGAAGTTTACTGCTCATGCTAAGTCTCTTTTCATTGTGAGACTTTATTGTTTAGCAAATGGATATTAGTGTTTGTGTTATTTTATTTCAATATCTGTAATTATTGTAGAAGTAAATAACAGTATGCAAAGTGATAGGTTTGAACTGTGTTAATGGTAACTTGTAAAAATAGCCAAATAATGGAACACTAGAATGGCTGGGCAGGGGGCTGATGTGGGGTGGGGGGGTGGAGATGCAGGACATTATATTCTTTTTTACTTCTTAGCCTAATTAACCTCTTATACCACTGATTACTCATAGTATATCTGCAAGGTTTGCACTTAAACGTATAGAATCTAAAATGTCCTTCACCTCAAAACCCTGTCTTAATCTTCCTACCTTTCATTTCCTAGGTTACTTCATTATTAATATTTCTGTCTGTATTGTATTCATATGCAGAATGTCATAAAGGGTGCATCTCTTGTGATTTATGGCCAGCAATTTCGCAAATTGCAAAAATCATGGAACTTTTATTCACTTTGTAAACTAGTTAATTACACTGTGTATGTGTAATCAAAGAGGGAAAGGAGAGAGGGCATCAGTACACCCCTTCAAAAAGAGCACAAATAAACAATTATACCAATTCAAGGATAATGCAGATACATTTTAAGATTATTATCCATTATCATTCTTAATAATTTGCTGTGAGAAGTGGCTTCAGTTGTATTATTAAGAGAGAATATTTTATTTATCTTTTTCATGAAAGAGGATTTTGAGAAAAAAGAAAAAAGTATTTTTTTTGGGGGGGGGGGATGAGCCAAATGCAATGTATCCATACCACCACCTTTTTGTTTACAAAAAAACACTTAGCAGAATAAATGCAACTGAACACTTTTAAGAGCAAATAACAACAAGCAAAATAAAGTAATAAATTAGGAAGAAGAACAGATATAGTAAGAGCAGCTGAATAAAGTGCATTATTTTAAGAAAGTGGGAAGGGAGGAAACAGGAGACAATTCAAGTTTAAGAGAGTAAGGGAGTGGGCCTTGCCAAATGATCTCTCCTTACTCAGTAGAATAAGCTGATGAGACTGGACTAGGAAGAGTGTCCAACATCAGATTAATAGTAGGGGTGGGGAAACTAAAAACTACCAAGTTTAAGACTACAACAACAGCTGTGTGCGTGGGTAGGAAAATCAAATGCCAACAGAGATCAGCAATAGTCAGGCAGAAGCAAGTCAGATAAGCACTCCAGATAAAGATGCCTCCAAAAATTTCTAGTTAAAGAGGAATGCTGTTTTTCAGCTCATCCCACTAATTAGCTGGGTGTTATTCACTGTCTGCAAAGAAAGATAGGTAGGGGTTCTGTTCTCATTGCAGTCAACTAGTGTGTGTGTGCGTGTGTGTGTGTGTGTGTGTGTGTGTGTGTGTGTGTGTGTGTGTGTGTGTGTGTGTGTGTTTGTGCACTTGCTTGACATTAGTGAGAGCATTTTACACCAGCATGTGGGACACTGCTATTACCATCATACTCTCACCAGACTCTGCTGATGTCATCAGCTGTAGCTGATTTGCTGATGTGCAGTATTCCCATCAGGTTAGAATACAGTGTTGTTATATCATCCACTTATGAAGGGCTCAGTGTAGCCTTTCCATACCACTATGGACACTTGGTGGTCAAAGTTCAGATTGCTATCTATGTGTGCTCCCATGTCTTGCACCACTGGGTTTCAGCATGGAAGCATCTTGCCAATGCTGCAATTAGTGGGGAATTCCTCTTTGCAGAAGGCCAGAATAATGACATATTTTTGCATTTATTTGTAGACCATGTGGCTTTGGCACCAATCATTTGTCTGTGTTAGCTCCTCCTGTAGTATGTTAACATCATTGCTCAGCTTAATGATTGCACCCAATATGCAAGAATCAGCCAACTTGGTAAGCCAAAGGCTGTATATGTTAGCCTGGACTGTCAAGAAATAGAAATAGCCCGGACTGTCAAGAAATAGATTCCAAACAGTAAAGGGCCCAGCACAGATCCTGATAGAGGTTGATTCACCAAGTTTCACAGTATGTGTTCTATTGGTGAGCCAATTGTTTAACCATCTAGTGATGTAGGGGTTAATTCTCAGCTGGGAGAGTTTGTCAATGATACCTGAGTGGGGGATTTTGTCAAAACCCAACACCAGATCAAGATAGGCAGTATGCACTGGCTTACCTTCATCCAGGCCTATCACACAGAATCAACGGGCTGTGACAACAATACAGATCACCTATAGCATGACTGAGAACATACACCTGCCTGACACGGTTGGATACACACTTCAACACACACCCTCCAGATGGACTACGCTCCCGTAGTAGGGTGTAAGTTAATGGGGGGGGGCACCTGATGCATGCATGTAAAGACACATCCTGACTCTTCTCATCTGTGAGGTAGACTAACATGTCATCATGGACCTTTTCTAAATGGACACTAGTAATATCTCAGCTGTGTGCAACAGCATGTGTAAGTTGTTAATGTTACATCCGTGTCTGTTACATCTGTTAGATGTCCTCAAAGAGGTCATCAAGGACATGTATGATGACAACACTATCATTCTGTGGAACTTGACCAGGCCAAGGCATTTGGCACAAATCTACACTGAAATATTCACTCAGCACTTTCAGATGTGGACAGAAACACCCATACCACCAAGTGGATGGACCACATGATCACATACATGGCTTCTAAATATGTTGAAATGCGTGAAGTGACCTATATCTTGGATCTAGTGATCAGGTCCATATATCAGGGTTGTCTGCTAGGCCCTTTCCTGTCCATTATTTAAGTTTCAGATGCCAAAAATTACATACACATCCTGTGCCCAAACACCTGTCTGGAGGACTACAAATTGTGGGCAATCATTGACTCCAACTGAGATATTAGTATAATAAGGACAGTATCAAAATGAACTAAAGATCGTCGCCATAGCCTTGACAACACATGAGATGAAACAAAAACATGGGGGGATTTGTTACATTATGAAACCAAATGCACAAACCAAGGATAATGTAGACATCACACCCTATAAGCTGACCAATTGGTTTGTGACCTGTGTTTTGGGGTAGATGGTATGTGGCCACAGTGGAGACTAGTCTTTTGTTTGTAATACAACTACTGAGTATGTGCAGGACATCCACATTAAAGTCCATAATACCTCCACAGGTCACAGCCTTCATCATATCAATAACTGAGTACAATGCACCCTTCTTTATGTACCGCCCTACAAATCTTCAGTGATGTGTAACTAAAGTGTACCACATTTACCACAGTGAGCTGCAACAAATCTTATTGGCCATACCTAGGTATTCTTTTTGTTACATAAACATTACTGTCTGATGGTGCAGGACCCCCATCAAGGTGTTATAAAAGATGCATGTATGATACCTGTTCCAGTGATGCACACAGTAGATACATAGGTCGTTGACAACATTGATGGCATGGGTTACATTCGTGACACTGTGGATTGTGCCATGTGTATATATATATATATATATATATATATATATATATATATATATATATATATATATATAGATATAGATGGGTCTACTATGCTTTATCAAAAACACACTTTTTCGACAAACAGAAGATCGAACCCACTTAAGTGAAAGTGCACAACATCGACAGTGCACTTTCGCAAAAGCCAATTCATGGAAGCACATTCCATTGGGGATAAGGAAATATGTCCTTTTCCTCTCTGTAGTGCTATCTTGGAGTTAGTATATTTAAGTAGTGGGGGGTGTGGGTGGTGCAGGGGGGCTTGCCCCCCTACAAAATAGTGTTTAAAGTAGTTTTTTTGAATTGGCTTTTGCAAAAGTGCACTTTTGATGTAGTGCGCGTTCACTTAAGTGAGTTTCTATGTTTCTTGTTCGAGATTGTGAAATTTCGATCAAGAAGCATAGACCTATATATATATATATATATATATATATATATATATATATATATATATATATATATAAAACATAGCGCTGAAGTCAAGAAACCTTATTACACTTTAAAACAAAAAACTTTGGCTGGCTGACACACCGGTAGAATCTAGGCCCTTTTTTTCAAAAAGTTTCAATGTTTTGTTTGAGAACAAATTGATTCTATTAGATTTTCCAACAGCTGTAATTATTATTTGGAGACCAGGGAATTAATGCGGTGATTAAAATTGAGGGCTGATCAGTTCCCTGGGCTCAGTGATACTGTAAGCATAAAATGTTTATTAAAATATAGAATTAATTAGATTTATTTAGTTTAAATTATTTGAAAATGTTGTTAATACATTTTTGGAACTGGTTTCTTGAGAATGTATGTGTTTTATTAGTTGTAGAATGTCTAATATGGTTTCACATATGCATTTAAATGCACGTAATATTCTCACGGTCATGTAACTGTTTTAGAAACTTTTGATTTGTTTTAAAGTTTTGGTGGGGTATATGTATGGCATTTAAGTGGTGTATGCATTAAGTGGAAACAGTTTCTGAAGAAGTTCCTTTAATAAATATACAAGACAAAAACTCTAAATATTCTGTTTCCTCCCTGGTGTTCCTTGGATTCGCCCAGTGTGTCAGTTATCCAGATAAGTTTTTTTGTTTTCAAATATATATAATGTCACATACAGGTGTTAGAAAAATATATAATAGTAATGTGCATATGCTTAGTATATTCAAATCTTAAAAGGGTTAATACATTTATTCTGTTCACACTGCATGAATCTGCGCAGCTATTAGAAAATAATAATAAGCATTTCATTTCTGCTAATGTCATGAGAGCTAACAAAGAGATATTTCATTTCTGCTAATGTCATGAGACCTAACAAACTGATTAAAAATGTCATAGACATTTCAGTTTCAGAAACCTTATACCAAGATACTGAACTTGAATTGCTAATGTCAAAAAACTGAAGATGCTTTCATGAGCTTAAACTGAATGACTCTCCTAACTGCAAGTCCTGAGCGGGAAGAGGTTGGGGGGACGAAAAAAACTGTTTATGCTTATCTTGAAAGTAGAATAAAAGTATTAAAAGGAGGGAAATGTTAGAAAAATATATAATAGTAATGTGCATATGCTTAGTATATTCGAAGCTTAAAAGGGTTAATACATTTATTCTGTTCACACTGCATGAATTTACACAGCTATTAGAAAATAATAAGAAGCATTTCATTTCTGCTAATGTCATGAGACATAACAAAGAGATATTTCATTTCTGCTTATGCCATGAAAAATATGCAGCTGCTAGAAGCTTTGATAAAGAAAGCAATAGTTGCTTGAAAGTATAAACCACAGTCAGCATTACTTGTACCAAAGCTAGAAATGTACCTTGAATCTAGACAAAATGTAACGCATGTATTAGAACTGTACAATTGAAGAATTGAAATGTTTAGGTGGGCTAAAAATAAGCCCAAGGCCAGGTTGTTTTTCTCAAATGTTTTTGCAAGATGACAAATAATCTGACCATGTCAGCAATAAGTCTGGTAACATTTTCTGTGAAACATACAGAAAGCTGTTTCCAACTACGTCAGCAATAGAATAGTAACATTTTCTGTGTGACATGACAAGAACTGTATAAGAATAATGTACTGATCACCAAAGAACCAGACAAATATTGTACCTACATGCTTTGTCTCCTTGCTGCAAGTAATAAAGGGTGCCTTGCTTGAACCTAACGTGCATTGGTCTTTGAAGTTTTTTTCCTTTTACAACAGGTATAACAGTGTCCCTCCTAACTCCTCCAGCAAATGTTACAGTGTCAGGACAGTGTGCTTGATTACCCTCATAGATTGCTGACATATCACAATAGTTGCACAAGTATGTTTGTGCAGAACCATCTATGATCACTCCGAATCAGATATGTTGTGTCACAGACATGGGATTACTCGTAGCATTATTTTGATATTGCCCATGGTTGTGTGTGCTTCTTTTAGTGTTGTCCATGAGCCTCTAACTGTGTCCTACTTGTTGGAGATCTCTGCTGACATTACAGTCATATTCAGCCAAATCTGTTTTGACACCTTTACAATATGTACACAACCTTGTTTGTATATAACATCCCTGATGGATATCCTCTTCATTGTTCATGTCAGGATGCATATATCACTAAGACATGTTCTCCATTATGTCACCTTGTGTGACAGTCAAGTAATATAGATTCTCACTGTGCAATCTGTACTGTACCATGTTGATATGTGATTGGTGTTCCTGCTGCAACAGTCTTCCATTTACATGCCCTCATCTGCTGTATTTGGACCATATACATTGCTATATGATAAAGCCTGGTAATCATTATGGCATTACACACAATCCTGATAGCCTAGTTTGTTCATAGGTAAACAGGTTTGCTATCCTTGTTGCTTTACACAGTTTCCTGTCCAGCAACACTGTTGCCAGCCATGAAACTGTGCTTGTTTATGTTTAAACATGGCAGGTGCCATGAATATGTAATTACTACTCCTGCTCAGCACGCAAACATGTAAACTCCATGTAGGTATCGCTTGAAGCCTACAAGGAGTTTATTGAATCCTACCAAAAATCTGTTTCATTTTAAAAAATGCCCTGCTATCATAAAACTGAGCTCCACAACACTAACAGTGTTATAGTTAAAAAGTATGTTACAGGGGTGACACCTACTATATCCCTTAATATACTCACACTGTCATTGAACAACTCAGGTGCTCAACTCTAGTAGTGTTACATTAACAAAGCACATCACAGAAGTGTAAACTTGCAACATCTTTTTATATTCTTGCCCTGTAATCTTACAACTCAGGTTCTCAGCTGTTACAGGTTTTCTTTAACACAGCATTTTACATGGGGTAATGTTGCCACATACCATGATATACATACCCAGGGACTGTATAGCTCAGGTTCTCATCTGTAACAGTATCATATTAAAAAACATTACAGCAAAATGACCATGCCACGTCACTTTAACATTTAATACATTATCCTGTTTCTATGGGGTAATACACATCACATCCTTTAACATAATTACCCTGAGATATTAAAACTTGGTTTCTCAAATCTAGCAGAATTTCATTAAAAATCATGTTACAGGGAGGAATCCTGTCATGTACCGTCATACACTTAATTTAAATTCAGTTGTTAGAATGCACTTTAAAATATACATAAATAACATTAATCACTTTTTAGTCTTGAGTCAAGAATAACACTTTAGGATATGCAAACATTTTTTTTATTTTAAATTCACCAGATGTCAGCTCTGGGAGACTGCCTTCACAAAGATTTTAAACCAGTTTTATACCCAAGCAGCAAAAAAAACACAGTTTTTATTTTATTTTTTTATCAGTAACCTACATACAGAATTTTGACGTTAACAAATAGGGACTCTGCAGACCCTTGTGCTTCTCACTTAGTGCTGCACGTGAACACTTAACAATTATGTTTTTAGTAACAATAATATTTTAGAAAACGCAATCCACCTGGCCTAGGAACCACTTTTGTTTTTTGACCTTGTAAATTTTAGTACCAGTAACATTTTATCTCCCCAACATTCCTTGAAACTACCCATCTCAGCCTGGGAATGTTCAAGCTCACAGGAAACAAAATCTGTTTCACATTGTGTATTTTCCTCCCTTTTTGGGAATTCCAGACTCTGTAGACCATAGTACATTCCTTAACCCTTTCAGAACTTTGTTTTTACATTCAGCCATCTGTTAATACACTTTACAGCTTCATATTAGAATGCAGTTGTAAAACACTCAGAACTACAGTAAGTATTTGTGGTTTGCATAACTATGCATCTATACTACATATAATTTTTAACATAAATATTAAACAATTAATTTGTGAAGAAACTGTAAGTTAATATGCATTTTGTGAAGAATAATCACAAGACATGCATTTTTCATTGTCAGAATCCCCACTTTGACACTATTAGTGCATTAATACACAATTATATTTTGATATTTTAATTTGATAAAATATACTTTAGCTTCATATTATTTATTATCTGTAGTGATTGAATTTTTATGTATTTTAAGTTTATCATCAGGTGCAAGTGGCATTTCATGTGCAGGTGCATTCAAGCACTTTGTGATTACAGCCTTTAGAACAGAAAATATTTAAACAATTAAAAGAATAATACCAATTACTATAATGATACCAAATACACTGCCCAACCATCCAAAAAGTGTCTATTGTTTAGAAGTGTTGTCCAAATGTTTAGCCTTCTGCTCTATGAAATTGGCCAACTTTTTTGTTTATTATGATAGTCACTAATATAAGAACAAAGACTTTTATGAGAGCACACAACCTTTCTTTTGCAGCAAGCATTATATCAAGTGCCAGTTGATTTTGTAACAGCACAGTTTGCATTTTAGTCATTTTTTGATTTGCCATTTTGATGTGATATAAAGTATGGTTAGCTACCCCTGAAGAATTTGAGCAAGCATGGTGATTTCAAGCATTGTCCTTTGCACTCCATACTCAGGAGTAAAAACTGAAAATAATTGCTCCACCCAATGGATTGCCTGCTTATTTCTTAGTCTACCTGCTGGAGGGTTTTTAAATGTTGAATAGCAGGAGTAATATGGCCCAGAAAACAACACTCTGACCAGTTTGTGGATAACCAGGTTAGGCACAATCACCACAGATGTAGTAACGATTTTGTATCCTGCACATGCCATGCCCCCAGTTATAGCTTTTTAACTGTAAAGAGTTTAACCCACTTTTCTGTCTAGTGTCATTGCATTTGCTGATTTTCACTGGCACAGTCTCATTTTTGGCATAATGTGTGTCTCCATGATTTGTGGTGGCAAGCTGAAGAGACACAACCTTTGAAAAAATAGTCATTACACCAGGTTGGATTAGTATTACTAAGGTTTTTTAAATGTTACCTGTGATGCAGGAATTAGAATTATGGGAATCTCTGCCCTGGAATGATGAGGTATATGCAAACACACCCAACAGTTTGCCACATTTATGTCCACAGAATACTGTCGAAGACTCAACAGGAAACTATTTTTTATCAGGTTATAGAAGGAAACAGCAACAAGAACAAAACAAAGGTACCTGTTGTCACAGGATTTATTATGAATGCTGTTTAGATTGATTTTTTTTAAATTTTTTACTCAGGCAGATGATTTGTCTTTACCACTTTGATCCTTTTTTGCCTGCAGCGATGATTTGTCTGGGGCTCCTACATGACAAGTCTTTTTACAGTGGGATGAGTGAATCTAGGTCTGTAGTCTTGTGCAGTGGACTACCAGAATGCTAGGATGCAGTTTAAAATATGCATAACATTAATTACCTTTTAGTCTTGAGTCAAGAATAACTCTTCAGGATGTGCAAACATTTTTTCTTTTATTTTAAATTCACCAGATGTCAGCACTGGGAAACTGTCTTCATCAAGCAGCAAAAATACACAGTTTTTATTTTATTTCTTATCAGTAACCTACATGTAGAATTTTGATGTTAACAATAGGATCTCTGCAGAGCCTCGTGCTTCTCACTTAATGCTGCATATAAACACTTAATTATATTTTTAGTAACAATAATGTTTTAGAAAAACACAAACCACCTGGCTTGGTAACAGTCTTGTTTTTCGACCTTGTACATTTCAGTACCAGTAACATTTTATTCCCCCCAACATTCCTTGTAACTACCCATCTCAGCCTGGGAATGTTTGAGCTCACATAAGACAAAATCTGTTTCTTTCGTCCCTTTCGGGGCATTCCAGACTCTATAGACCATACTACATTTCATAACCCCTTCAGCACTTTTTTACCTTCCGTCATCTGCTAATAAACTTTACAGTTTAATATTCAAATGCATTTGTAAAACACATTTAATTACAATAAGTATCTGTGGTCTACATAACTATACATCTATACTACATATCATTTTTAGTCATTGCAGTTAACAGAAGAAATTAAAACTAACATCTTACTATCAGTTAATTACACCTCTAACACACAGTACTGGAAATTATACCATGACCCCCCCAAAACGTGCACGCTGATTGGCCAGTGTGCCCGTTGTAAATCGAGTTATACTAATGGGAAAAGGTCCGGTCGCGGACTTTTCCATTAGTATAACTCTAATTTACACTTTCTCGCTATGTTAAATGGGTTTAACATAGCGAGACAACTTTAAAATAAGCAGCGGAGATCTCCGTTGCTTATTTTAAAAGCTGTCTCCCATGTTAAACCCATTTAACAATGTTTAAAGCGACAACCGGAGAAAGCCAGATCTCCGTTGCTTTTTTAGTGTTCGCTATGTTAAATGAGTTTAACATAGTGAGACAGTTTTAAAATAAGCAACGGACATCTCCGTTGCTTATTTTAAACTGTCTCGCTATGTTAAACTCATTTAACATAGCGAAACATAAAAAGCAACGGAGATCTTGCTTTCTCCGTTGCTTTTGCCACAACTCTGATGTACTGCAGGCACGCAGTACATCAGAACTACCGCGGATGCCAGTCATCTGCAGAAGGGCAGCAAACAGGCATTATACTATGCCATTATTTAAGAAAAGCAATAGTTTCTTTTCTTAAATAATGTCGTATATAATAGCAATAACCGCCTGGGTGTGGGTAATGCTAAATTACCACGGTTGGCTTTGTTTGGTCCCTCCGGCTTCGCCCTCGGGTACAAACCACGCCAACCGATGGGTAAAACATTACCACACCAAGCGGGTTATTGCTATAATATTTAACTGGAAATACTTACACAGAGCATTTTTAATACCAGATAGAATTAAAAAGATCAGTACTACTAAAAATGTTTTTTGCTGGAGGTGTGAAAAGTCAAATAAAGCAGACTGGATTCATATTTTTTATGAATGCAATAAAATTAAATCATATTGGAATGGAATCAATCATTTTTACAAGCTTTATTTAATGAATCCTTTACCTTAACTAAAGCATTAATTATACTAAATGAAGGTCCCTACCTGAAAAAGACAAATATGTATTTGTTATGGGCAATACTTGCTATATCTAGGAAATGCGTAACCAGAAGTTGGAATTCAAATACACCCCCAACCTTAGAAGAATTCTACACTTTACTGAAGACAACTGCATCGATGGAAATAAAAATAAAGAACTACGAATCTATCCCAGGCCATTGGTAAATAATCCTTGGAAGAAAGTTATATCTTTGTTGGACACTCTGCAATAATCAATATTGTATCTCTGATAACTGATCTGTTAATTCTACATTTAATAACATACAGTGTTTATAATTGAAAGTCAGGCTATTGTAAATATTGTATATAATTTAAAATATTTAAAAATATTATGTAAATGTTATTTTAATTGAAAATAAATTTTTTTGAGGAAATACATATTTTTAACATAACAAATATTAAACAATCCATTTATAAAAAAAATGGAAGTTAATATGCATTTTGTGAAAAATAATTATAAAAATACATTTTTCTCTAGTACAGTAATATATTAAAAAAAAATTACTGAGTTTAACCCTGATATATCCCATAATATACTTACTCTGAGACTGTATATAGGTTCATAGGACAATACATGGCTAATTGCTGTGTTATCCCATTAGCTATTCAAAATGCCCTCACCAGGATTTTCATTCCTGTACTTCCAGCTTGTGAATTAATATTTTTGGGGTTATACCATTAAGTACTGAAAGGGAACTCTTTTGCAGGGGAGGGTATTTAGCCATTGCCTCTGCCATTAGTAGCACATGGGGCAGTTCTGGGGTAAAATTCTTTATTCCCATTCATTGATCTAAGTTGCATTTGAATAGGGACTGGGATGAGTTTTGTTTTACATGGTTGGGGAGTCTTTTCCAGAATAGTGCTATCCTCTGGGATCTATCCCTGTCCCTCCATACCATTCTGTTTATGTTGCAGAAGAGATTAAGGTCTCTGGATCAGGTATTTCTAATACCATTTGATTTGTGGATGTGCAGCAGGTCCATTAGTACTGAGTCAAAGGTTGCTTTATATGCCAGGCACATATCACCTCTTAATAGTCTATAAGAGACAGAGTATAGTGGCAGATCTTTGAGTCAGTCCATGCAGGTTGTGTGGTTTAATTTAGTCTTTGCATTCTCTTTGTGAGACAATGCAGATTACAGAGGGATAAACTAGTCATGTCCCTTAATATATTTACTGTGTGATCATACAACTTCAGTTCTCATCTCTAACAAAATTAGATGAACAATGCATGTTATAGGGGGGATGCACTTAGAAGGTTGAGGTGGGTTCGGTTCAACCCACTTTAGTCGATGTCAGGAGGTCAAACGGTGACAATGTCAAACCCAACATTGTCGAAATACAAATGTCGCCCCATCTTGAACTATGTTAAAGCCTGTTCCGTGGTTTATGGAGATTTGTATTTTGACAATGTCAGAATTCGACATTGTGGGTTTCACGGAAAGGGGTCGACGATAGTGTTATTCGATGGTGTCATGTTCGACCTTCCGATGGTAAACCTTATAGGGAGTAGGGCTGTCCCAACCATTAATAATAATAATAATCCAAGTTCTCACCTCTAACAGTATTACATTAAAAGATCATGTTACAAGGAGTAACCCCTGCCATATTCATTGGTATATTTACCTGCAGATGTACAACTGAAGTTCTGGGCAGTAATAGTGCTACACTAAAAAGAATTCAGTGCTAACTTTACCCCTCTCTCACCCCCTAAAGAGCCCATCTCTGTACCGAAAGAATGCAAAGTTCCTGTAATCACGGCTGCACAGGTAAAAACCACACTCTCCAAAGCCAAGAACACAACATCCATGGGACCAGACAACATCCCAGGCTGCATTCTACACTAACTATAGAACGAACTGGCGCCCCACCTAAGTACCATGTTCAGTCATAGCCTCACCTCAGGCTTTGTGCCTGCTGAATGGCGCACAGCAACGGTTATCCCACTCCACAAGGGGGGAGTCAACATGGACCCCGGGAACTACCGCCCCATTAACCTGACGAACCTGGTCTGCAAGGCCATGGAACGTATCATCATGGAACTTATAAGCAAAGACATTGGTAATCTCCAAACTCTGGATACCACCCAGTTCAAGTTTGTAAAAGGCAGATCATGTCTCCTAAACCTGATAGACTTCTTTGAAGCAGTCACCAAAGCCGTAGACAAGGGTAAGGTGGTTCACACAGCCTATCTAGATCTTGCCAAGGCTTTCGACACCATCCCCCACTCTGGAATTATAGCTAAACTCACTAAACTAGGTATAAATCCCTATGTCACAAGATGGGTTGCCAACTGGCTCACTGACAGAACCCACACTGTGAAAGTAGCAGACTCAAATCCGACTTCAGACCAGTGACAAGTGGAGTACCACAGGGTTCAGTCCTGGGTCCTCTCCTATTTGGTATCTACTTCTCTGAAGTACAGGCTAACACAGAAGGTCTTTGGCTAACGAAGTTCGCAGATGACTGCAAACTAGGAGCTATAATCGAAACTCCTAACGATGTGGATATCCTACAAAAGGGCCTCACTAAGACAGATGCCTGGTGTCAAAGCCATAGCCTCAAACTCAATGACAAAAAGTGCATTGTCATCCCCTTTGTTAAAAACTCTGTACCCATGAACTACAACATAGGCGGTAGTATACTTAACACCAAAAGTGTGATAAGAGACCTTAGGACACAGGTGGACAGTAATCCCTTCTTTGATAATCACATCGCCATAGTAGTCAGGAAATCCTTCTACGTGGCACACCTCATCACAAAAGGTTTCTCATCCAGAAAAAAAGAGGTCTTTGTTCCCCTCTACTCATCACTCATTAGACCCATTATAGAGTACAATGCCCCTTTTGGTATGTATCTCACAATACATCTACAACAACTGGAAAGGCCGCAGAAATACCTCACAAAGAGGATTACCGGCCTCAAACAGATGCCCTATGCAGACCGTCTCAAAAAACTCCAGCTTTACTCCGTCGCATATCGCCTACTCAGAGGTGATCGCTGCCTAACATACAAAGCTATGTCAAACGCAGAGCTGTTGGACATGCTGCACTTAAAGAAATCCCTCCGAGCTACATGCTCTAGGGACCTAAACCTTGTCACCACAATAAACAGAACATGCTGGAGGGATAGATTCCTGTCCCAGAGACTTCCCATACTCTTGAATAAACTACCTATCTATATCAAACAAAGCTCCTCATTAGCACTCTTCAAGAAAAATCTTGATGATTGGATGGGAAATAGGAAATTCACCCTGGGGATCACCTCTGTGGCTCTGCTCGACAGTGGCACAGGAAAATAATTTTCTTGGGTGGCAAAAGCCAGGGTACCTTTTTTGGCTGGGCTTGCACAGGCCCCAGGGCCGGTAGCCTAGTGCCTACCTATGAACCTATGAATGTTACATGCTAACTACTGTCACATCCCTTCACATACTTATCTTGAGGACATACAACTGAGATTCCCAACTCTAACAGTATGACTTTAAACATGTTACAAGGGATAACCTTGCCGCATTTCTTAATATACTTATCCTGTGACTGTTCAGATGAGGTTCTCAACAATAACAGTATTACATTAACAAAGCCAGTTGATGGTAACCCTTAACACATTTCATACATGGTATTGATTGGAATTTATGAGAAGAAATGCTAAATGGACAATAAATCTTTGTCTTTGATCATGTAAATTAGGGGATTTCAACAAGTATATAAGGCAACAAGGGGAAATAACATTTTAGATATGTTAACATCTCACAAGGTTAATGTAAGTGTTGTAGTTGTCATAGACCCCATAGGTGCCTCATATCACTGTACAGTTAAATGACTTTACAGCTGGAGAATCCCATCAGGTAAGCTTTGTTTGATATGGACTAAAATTTATAATAAAGCTGATTTTTTTATGTATCAATATTTTTTTAGGCAAATGGAAGTTGAATGATGAGTTTGTTGACTTTTCAGATATATGGATTAATTTTATGAGAAAATCAATCTTTCCATAGATATGTTTGTAACTGTAAGAAAAGTTTCCAGTGTTGTTGTTGTCTTTCGGCTTTTCCTGGTTAGGGGTTGCCACAGCGGAACTCCGGTCCGCTAATGATTGGCAGTAGATTTTCACGAACGCCAAGGTGCCAGCTCGATGTTCAACCTTCAGCGAAGGCACGCCCATTTACCCATGTCTTTTGAATGCCCACCCAACCGTGGGGAGGATATGCAGACTCCACACAGAAGGCACTCCCTGCACTCCAGCTGAGAATCGAACGGGAGAACCACTTGCTGTGAGGCAACAACGCTACCGCTGTGCCACCAAATTTCCAGTGTAATAAAGGTTAATAGTGCCCCTTGGTTTAATCATAGTATAAAAAAGTGTTTAGGGAAGAAAAGTAGCCTTTGGAAGAAATGTAGGTAATCTCCATCTCAGTTAAATAGGATTTCTTACAAGCATTAGGAGCTAGACAAAAAAATCAGAAAGGCTAAGCAAGAGCATGAATGGATAATGGGGCATAAATTGGTGAATGATAAAAAATCTTTATGTTAGACAACTTAGTATAGTTGGGACCGTGTATATCTTTATGACAAATGAAGATAAAATAGATATCAAAATGTATTGATACATAGTTTTGCAAAATATTTTGGGAAAGTTGTGAGAGGAATAGTTCTGAAGATAATACCTTATTTGATATCAGTTTGACAGAATGCGTCTGTCCTCAAATAACTTCTCAGATGGTGACAAAATCTCTCTCCTAAATAAGAACAGATGCAGCTGCAGGTCCTGATGAAATCAGTGGTTTATCTTTCTTCTCTGTTAATTCATTCCCTTCAACTGAGCTCAGGACGTTTCCACTGTAAGTTCCAATGGGCGGGACCTAAGCTTTTTGATGGAATCAAATTATGCCCTCATATTTAAAAAAAAATGTTCATATCTCTGGAGCCATAAAAGTTACTAAAGACGTGTAAATGGGAAAATGTTTAGCACAAACTTTTTAAGATTGTAGTAGGATTCTTTAGGTTCTAGGTGTTAAAGATGATGTTTAAAGGCGAGGAACGTGCTTTTCTTTTCAAACAAAAAAAATTTGTCTGCATCTTTATACTTGCAAACAGTTTTTTTGTGTGAAAAGTGTGTTTTGAAGCCTTTAAAACATATAAAGTTGTAAATCCTGCTTCTGAAGGCAGAAGACTAAATGTAATATGCCATGTTTATGCATAAATACTCATAGGAGGGCAGGGAGAGGTTACATCTTTCATAGCTCCAGCTCTAATAATGCTGTATCAGTGTAGGTAAGTAATATTAAATTACTGATGCAATTGCCAAAGCCCCCCACATGACCTGAACTTATATATATATATATATAAGAATTTTAACCTAGACCTAATCATGGGTAATAAAGGTTGCAAGTATTCAGTGAGGAAGGCAGATAAAGGTTCAGTTAAAGATCCCCTCCCTGACACAATGGGTCATCCCGGAGGACAGGTGGAATGTTTGTGTATCTTTGGAAGTAAGTATAAATATTGGGGTATGGGATCTGACACCTTAAGTTGTTTACAGGTCTTCTGATTAATGATGCCTTCCTCTGTGGCTCTGTCTAGAAAATAATCAATTTCTTTTTTAAAATTAGGAGTTGGATCCACAACCATATGCATGTAAAGCGGGGATTGGACAGTTGTTTTTCAGCCTCCGCCTGATACATGTCCCAATCCATCACCACAATGCCACCTCCCCTGTCAGCTGGTAAAATAACTATATCATGATTGGAACTAAGATCCTGAAGGGCTTGTTGTTGTACTTTAGTTATATTATGTCTAATCATCTTATATTCATGAGAAAAATGTAAATCTTTGAGAACACATTCCTTAAAAATGGCAACATGCTTGTCCATGGGGGGCTGAAAACTGGATTTCCCAAACTGGAACCCAGTAGATCTTTGAGTGTTGGTTGTATCTGAAAAAAATATTTTCACGTTAAGTAGTCTACAGAAGTCATTCAATTCATTAACCAAAACATGTTCAGGCACCACAAAAGTCGGTACAAAGTTTAGACCCTTGTTCAATACTTTAATTTGTGCATCAGACAGTTGGTATGAAGAAATATTATGTACATTGTTTAATGTGATACAATCTTCTCTAGTAATTGTTGAATGTTGTGTGTGGTTTTCTCTGTGTTTTCTACCCCCCCCCCCCCATGTTTCTTGTGCCTAAAGGGTCTACATGAGGTTTTCTTTTTTGCTACTGGAGATTCTTGGGTAGAAAGGGAGTCTAAATCAGTGGCAGAGGATGAATCCTCCTCAGAAGTGCCACTATATGTCTGTACTGTTTTTCTGAGTATTGATCTTGGTCTCTTTTTAATATTAGTTGTTTTGAAACCTGAATCAGAAAAATGAACACTTTTTTGAGTAACAAAGGGTTTCCCCTTTTCATAATCTACCCAAGAATTACTAGAGAAGATTGTATCACATTAAACAGATCCCATACCCCAATATTTATACTTACTTCTAAAGATACACAAACATTCCACCTGTCCTCCGGCATGACCCATTGTGTCAGGGGAGGGGATCTTTAACAGAACCTTTATCTGCCTTCCTCACTGAATACTTGCAACCTTTATTATCCATGGTTAGGTCTAGGTTAAAAAATACTACGCAATTTTTTAACATCATTCAGGATGCACAATTGGAACCAGACTGGTATTTATGTACGGTTGATGTCACATCTCTATATACAAGCATACCACATTGGGCCGGATTACAGGCCATCCAATATTGGCTTGAAAAATCACAACTATACACTCCTGGTTTCAACACACTCCTTATATCCTTAACTGAACATGTATTGACCAAAAATTTTTTTTATTTCCATGGCAAATCATACTGGCAGGTCCATGGCACAGCAATGGGAGCATCCTTTGCTCTTATTTATGCTGATTTGTTTATGGGTTTTTTGGAGGAACAGTTAATATACGATGACAGTCACAATCTTTTTCTTGATCAACTTGATATTTGGAGACGATATTTGAACGATTGTTGGATGGTGTGGCGGGGAGACCAACTATATGTGCATGAATTCATTCGATATCTTAATGAGAATAAATGGGGCATTCAGTTTACATTACACATTGAGTACCATACCTTTATGGATGTCACCATAACTAGACAGGAAGATTACACTTTAGAGACATGGGTACAAAGGAAATTTCCAGAATACAATATCCTATTACATGCCTCTAGTTATCACCCTCGCCACATCATTAACAACATTCCAAAGTCACAATATCTACGCATTAAACACATATGTTCCTCCGAACAAAGTCTTCAAGCATCACAGATTACAACCCATATGAAACTAAATTTTTTTGAGGAAATACATATTTTTAACATAACAAATATTAAACAATCCATTTATAAAAAAAATGGAAGTTAATATGCATTTTGTGAAAAATAATTATAAAAATAAATTTTTCTCCAGTACAGTAATATATTAAAAAAAATTACTGAGTTTAACCCTGATATATGCCATAATATACTTACTCTGAGACTGTATATAGGTTCATAGGACAATACTTGGCTAATTGCTGTGTTATCCCATTAGCTATTCAAAATGCCCTCACCATGATTTTCATTCCTGTACTTCCAGCTTGTGAATTAATATTTTTGGGGTTATACCATTAAGTACTGAAAGGGAACTCTTTTGCAGGAGAGGGTATTTAGCCATTGCCTCTGCCATTAGTAGCACACGGGGCAGTTCTGGGGTAAAATTATTTATTCCCATTCATTGATCTAAGTTGCATTTGAATAGGGACAGGGATGAGTTTTGTTTTACATGGTTGGGGAGTCTTTTCCAGAATAGTGCTATCCTCTGGGATCTATCCCTGTCCCTCCATACCATTTGTTTATGTTGCAGAAGAGATTAAGGTCTCTGGATCAGGTATTTCTAATACCATTTGATTTGTGGATGTGCAGCAGGTCCATTAGTAGAGTCAAAAGATGCTTTATATGCCAGGCACATATCACCTCTTAATAGTCTATAAGAGACAGAGTATAGTGGTAGATCTTTGAGTGAGTCCATGCAGGTTGTGTGGTTTAATCTAGTCTTTGCATTCTCTATGTGAGACAATGCAGATTACAGAGGGATAAACTTGTCATGTCCCTTAATATATTTACTGTGTGATCATACAACTTCAGTTCTCATCTCTAACAAAATTAGATGAACAACGCATGTTATAGGGGGATGCACTTAGAAGGTCGAGGTGGGTTCGGTCGAACCCACTTTAGTCGATGTCAGGAGGTCGAACGGTGACAATGTCAAACCCAACATTGTCGAAATACAAATGTCGCCCCATCTTGAACCATGTTAAAGCCCGTTCCGAGGTTTACGGCGATTTGTATTTTGACAATGGCAGAATTCGACATTGTGGGTTTCACGGAAAGGGGTCGACGATAGCATTATTCGATGGTGTCATGTTCGACCTTCCGATGGTAAACCTTATAGGGAGTAGGGCTGTCTCAACTATTAATAATAATAATCCAAGTTGTCACCTCTAACAGTATTACATTAAAAGATCATGTTACAAGGAGTAACCCCTGCCATATTCATTGGTATATTTACCTGCAGATGTACAACTGAAGTTCTGGGCAGTAATAGTGCTACACTAAAAAGAATTCAGTGCTAACTTTACCCCCTCTCACCCCCTAAAGAGCCCATCTCTGTACTGGAAGAATGCAAAGTTACTGTAATTACAGCTGCACAGGTAAAAACCACACTCTCCAAAGCCAAGAACACAACATCCATGGGACCAGACAACATCCCAGGCTGCGTTCTACACAAACTACAGAACGAACTGGCACCCCACCTAAGTACCATGTTCAGTCATAGCCTCACCTCAGGCTTTGAGCCTGCTGAATGGCGCACAGCAACGGTCATCCCACTCCACAAGGGGGGAGTCAACACGGACCCTGGGAACTACCGCCCCATTAGCCTGACGAGCCTGTTCTGCAAGGCCATGGAATGTATCATCATGGAACTTATAAGCAAAGACATTGGTAATCTCTAAACTCTGGATACCACCCAGTTCAGGTTTGTAAAAGGCAGATCATGTCTCCTAAACCTGATAGACTTCTTTGAAGCAGTCACCAAAGCCATAGACAAGGGTAAGGTGGTTCACACAGCCTATCTGGACCTTGCCAAGTCTTTCGACACCATCCTCCACTCTAGAATTATAGCTAAACTCACTAAACTAGGCATAAATCCCTATGTCACAAGATGGGTTGCCAACTGGCTCACTGACAGAACCCACACTGTGAAAGTAGCAGACTCCAAATCCGACTTCAGACCAGTGACAAGTGAAGTACCACAGGGATCAGTCCTGGGTCCTCTCCTATTTGGTATCTACTTCTCTGAAGTACAGGCTAACACAGAAGGTCTTTGGCTAATGAAGTTCGCAGACGACTGCAAACTAGGAGCCATAATTGAAACTCCTAATGATGTGGACATCCTACAAAAGGGCCTCACTAAGACAGATGCCTGGTGTCAAAGCCATAGCCTCAAGCTCAATGACAAAAAGTGCATTGTCATCCCCTTTGTTAAAAACTCTGTACCCATGAACTACAACATAGGTGGTAGTATACTTAACACCAAAAGTGTGATAAGAGACCTTGGGACACAGGTGGACAGTAATCTCTTCTTTGATAATAACATCGCCACAGTAGCCAGGAAATCCTTCTACGTGGCACACCTCATCACAAAAGGTTTCTCATCCAGAAAAAAAGAGGTCATTGTTCCCCTCTACTCATCACTCATTAGACCCATTATAGAGTACAACGCCCCTTTTGGTATGTACCTCACAAGACATCTACAACAACTGGAAAGGCTGCAGAAATACCTCACAAAGAGTATTATCGGCCTCAAACAGATGCCCTATGCAGACCGTCTCAAAAAACTCCAGCTTTACTCCGTCGCATATCGCCTACTCAGAGGTGATCTCTGCCTAACATACAAAGCTATGTCAAACCCAGAGCTGTTGGACATGCTGCACTTAAAGAAATCCCTCCGAGCTACACGCTCTAGGGACCTAAACCTTGTCACCACAATAAACAGAACATGCCGGTGGGATAGATTCCTGTCCCAGAGACTTCCCATACTCTGGAATAAACTACCTATTTATATCAAACAAAGCTCCTCATTAGCACTCTTCAAGAAAAATCTTGATGATTGGATGGGAAATAGGAAATTCACCCCAGGGATCACCTCTGTGGCTCTGCTCGACAGTGACACAGGAAAATAATTTTCTTGGGTAGCAAAAGCCAGGGTACCTTTTTTGGTTGGGCTTGTACAGGCCCCAGGGCCAATAGCCTAGTGCCTACCTATGAACCTATGAATGTTACAGGCTAACTACTGTCACATCCCTTCACATACTTATCTTGAGGACATACAACTGAGATTCCCAACTCTAACAGTATGACGTTAAACATGTTACAAGGGATAACCTTGCCGCATTTCTTAATATACTTATCCTGTGACTGTTCAGATGAGGTTCTCAACAATAACAGTATTACATTAACAAAGCCAGTTACAGATGGTAACCCTTAACACATTTCATGACATGGTATTGATTGGAATTTATGAGAAGAAGTGCTAAATGGACAATAAATCTTTGTCTTTGATCATGTAAATTAGGGGATTTCAACAAGTATATAAGGCAACAAGGGGAAATAACATTTTAGATGTGTTAACATCTCATAAGGTTAATGTAAGTGCTGTAGTTGTCATAGACCCCATAGGTGCCTCATATCACTGTACAGTTAAATGACTTTTCAGCTGGAGAATCTCATCAGGTAAGCTTTGTTTGATATGGACTAAAATTTATAATAAAGCTGATTTTTTTATGTATCAATATTTTTTTAGGCAAATGTAAGTTGAAAGATGAGTTCGTTGACTTTTTAGTTGAAGATATGTGGATTAATTTTATGAGAAAATCAATCTTTCCATTAATATGTTTGTAACTGTAAGAAAAGTTTCCAGTGTTGTTGTTGTCTTTCGGCTTTTCCTGGTTAGAGGTTGCCACAGCGGAACTCCGGTCCGCTAATGATTGGCAGTAGATTTTCATGAACGTCGAGGTACCAGCTCGATGTTCAACCTTCAGGGAAGGCACGCCCATTTATGCATGTCTTTCGAATGCCCACCCAACCGCGGGGAGGATATGCAGACTCCACACAGAAGGCACTCCCCGCACTCCAGCTGAGAATCAAACGGGAGAACCTCTTGCTGTGAGGCAACAAAGCTACCGCTGCACCACCAAGTTTCCAGTGTAATAAAGGTTAATAGTGCCCCTTGGTTTAATCATAGTATAAGAAAGTGTTTAGGGAAGAAAAGTAGCCTTTGGAAGAAATGTAGGTAATCTCCATCTCAGTTAAATAGGATTTCTTACAAGCATTAGGAGCTAGACAAAAAATCAGAAAGGCTAAGCAAGAGCATGAATGGAGAATGGGGCATAAATTGGTGAATAATAAAAAATCTTTATGTTAGACAACTTACTAAAGTTGGGACCGTGTATATCTTTATGACAAATGAAGATAAAATAGATATCAAAATGTATTGGTACATAGTTTTGCAAAATATTTTGGGAAAGTTGTGAGGGGAATAGTTCTGAAGATAATACCTTATTTGATATCAGTTTGACAGAATGCGTCTGTCCTCAAATAACTTCTCAGATGGTGACAAAATCTCTCTCCTAAATAAGAACAGATGCAGCTGCAGGTCCTGATGAAATCAGTGGTTTATCTTTCTTCTCTGTTAATTCATTCCCTTCAACTGAGCTCTGGAAGTTTCCACTGTAACTTCCAATGGGCGGGACCTAAGCTTTTTGATGGAATCAAATTATGCCCTCATATTTTAAAAAAATGTTCATATCTCTGGAGCCATAAAAGTTACTAAAGATGTGTAAATGAGAAAATGTTTAGCACACACTTTTTAAGATTGTAGTAGTATTCTTTAGGTTCTAGGTCTTAAAGATGATGTTTAAGGGTGAGGAACGTGCTTTTCTTTTAAAAAAAAAAAAAATTTTGTTTGCATCTTTATGCTTGCAAACAGTTTTTTTTTGTGTGAAAAGTGTGTTTTGAAGCCTTTAAAACATATAAAGTTTTAAATCCTGCTTCTGAATGCAGAAGACTAAATGTAATACGCCATGTTTAATCATAAATACTCATAGGAGGGCAGGGAGAGGTTACATCTTTCATAGCTCCAGCTCTAATAATGCTGTATCAGTGTAGGTAAGTAATATTAAATTACTGATGCAATTGCCAAAGTCCCCCACATGACCTGAACTTATATATATATATATATATATATATATAAGAATTTTAACCTAGACCTAACCATGGATAAGAAAGGTTGCAAGTATTCAGTGAGGAAGGCAGATAAAGGTTCAGTTAAGGATCCCCTCCCTGACACAATGGGTCGTCCCGGAGGACAGGTGGAATGTTTGTGTATCTTTGGAAGTAAGTATAAATATTGGGGTATGGGATCTGACACCTTAAGTTGTCTACAGGTCTTCTGATTAATTATGCCTTCATCTGTGGCTCGGTCTAGAAAAGAATCAATTTCTTTTTTAAAATTAGGAGTTGGATCCACAACCATATGCATGTAAAAGTGGGGATCGGACAGTTGTTTTTCAGCCTCCGCCTGATACATGTCCCAATAAATCACCACAATGCCACCTCCCCTGTCAGCTGGTAAAATAACTATATCATGATTGGAACTAAGATCCTGAAGGGCTTGTTGTTGTACTTTAGTTAGATTATGTCTAATCATCTTATATTCATGAGAAAAATGTAAATCTTTGAGAACACATTCCTTAAAAATGGCAACATGCTTGTCCATGGGGGGCTGAAAACTGGATTTCCCAAATTGGAACCCAGTAGATCTTTGAGTGTTGGTTGTATCTGAAAAAAAATATTTTCACGTTAAGTAGTCTACAGAAGTCATTCAATTAATTAACCAAAACATGTTCAGGCACCACAAAAGTCAGTACAAAGTTTAGACCCTTGTTCAATACTTTAATTTGTGCATCAGACAGTTGGTATGAAGAAATATTATGTACATTGTTTAATGTGATACAATCTTCTCTAGTAATTGTTGAATGTTGTGTGTGGTTTTCTCTGTGTTTTCTACCCCCCCCCCCCATGTTTCTTGTGCCTAAAGGGTCTACATGAGGTTTTCTTTTTGCTACTGGAGATTCTTGGGTAGAAAGGGAGTCTAAATCAATGGCAGAGGATGAATCCTCCTCAGAAGTGCCACTATATGTCTGTACTGTTTTTCTGAGTATTGATCTTGGTCTCTTTTTAATATTAGTTGTTTTGAAACCTGAATCAGAAAAACAAACACTTTTTTGAGTAACAAAGGGTTTCCCCTTTTCATACTCTACCCAAGAATTACTAGAGAAGATTGTATCACATTAAACAGATCCCATACCCCAATATTTATACTTACTTCTAAAGATACACAAACATTCCACCTGTCCTCTGGCATGACCCATTGTGTCAGGGAGGGGATCTTTAACAGAACCTTTATCTGCCTTCCTCACTGAATACTTGCAACCTTTATTATCCATGGTTAGGTCTAGGTTAAAAGATACTACGCAATTTCTTAACATCATTCAGGATGCACAATTGGAACCAGACTGGTATTTATGTACGGTTGATGTCACTTCTCTATATACAAGCATACCACATTGGGCCGGATTACAGGCCATCCAATATTGGCTTGAAAAATCACAACTATACACTCCTGGTTTCAACACACTCCTTATATCCTTAACTGAACATGTATTGAACAAACATTTTTTTTATTTTCATGGCAAATCATACTGGCAGGTCTGTGGCACAGCAATGGGAGCATCCTTTGCTCTTATTTATGCTGATTTGTTTATGGGCTTTTTGGAGGAACAGTTAATATATGATGACAGTCACAATCTTTTTCTTGATCAACTTGATATTTGGAGACGATATTTGGACGATTGTTGGATGGTGTGGCGGGGGGACCAACTAGATATGCATAAATTCATTCGATATCTTAATGAGAATAAATGGGGCATTCGGTTTACATTACACATTGAGTACCACCAAATTACGTTTATGGATGTCACCATAACTAGACAGGAAGATCACACTTTAGAGACATGGGTATAAAGGAAATTTCCAGAATACAATATCCTATTACATGACTCTAGTTATCACCCTCGTCACATAATTAACAACATTCCAAAGTCACAATATCTACGCATTAAACACATATGTTCCTCCGAACAAAGTCTTCAAGCATGCCAACAGGATCTAACTAATAGGCTGCTTACCAGAGGATATCATGAGGACTGCATTGCTTGAACAATAACCCAGGTGGATCAGTTAGATAGATCTCAACTTTTAGAATATAAGGATAGAACCACTCAAGTCACTACACAGAATTCACAACCCATCAGGCTAGTTACTACCTTTTGGGCTAACCTATAGGTTTAAAAACATTATTAATAATCATTGGGACATTCTGCTTGCCCATGACCAACTGAATGGACTACTCAATTCTAGGTGTTCATTTTCTTACCATAGAGGTAGAACTATTAATTCACACTTAACTCATTATAAACGCTATAATCCACCTATTACTTTACAGAAAACTCTATTTGGTGACACACTGCTAAGATGCGTTCCTTGTGGTCATTGTAGTGCTTGTTCACACATACTTCAAATCAAGGAATTTACTAACTGTAACACATCCAAACTTTACCAAATAAGATGTTTTGGTAATTGCAGCAGTGATTGGATTATTTATTTAGTCACTTGTTTCTGTTCCTCATTTTATGTTGGACAAACGTCCAGACCTTTCAGACACTGAATTAGTGAACACTTAAGTGAAATTAGAAATAAAAGGATTTCCAATGCCCTTTACAAACACACTCTAACACACAAAACTGCTAAATTTACCTTTACTATCATAGATAAATTACAAATGAACAGGACATCCAAAGTTGGATGGCATAATATATTAAATAATAAGGAATCTTCCTGGATAATCAGGCTAGGTGCTCTATTTAAACCAGGCCTGAATGAGTTAAGCTAACTTTTGATTTGGATCAACTGACTAACTGATGAATCACTTCAATTAAGGTATTAAGCCCTTTTGGGCTAATCTGTGTATATATAAGCAGTAATCAGGGTTTGCTCTAATGAATATATTTTGTTGCACTGAAGAAGGCTTGAACTTTTAGCCGAAACCGGTTTGTTATGGATATTCTATTTATGGGGCTTGCCACAATAAACTTCTAAGAATTTTTATCTTTCCCTTGTGCTGGGTTTCTTTTTGGACTTTTGGTTACAGTGGTTTGATCCGTGCACTTAGTCTACCCCGCGTATCTTTGGTTTAGTCTAATAACTACAACATGCAATAAATGTTATATTGGTGAAACCAGCAGGAGTTTTAAAGTGTGTTTTCAAGAGCACTTAAGAGATATAAAAATGCTAAAATAGTCCTTTAGGTAAACATTTTTTTGATTTTCATAGTTCCAATCCCAATCACATTTGTGGTTGTGTTTTGGAAAAAAATTGAGGTATTTTTGGGGGAATTGGTTAGCTTAGATAGCCAACTGCATAGAAAGGAAACCTCATACATCTTAAAATTTAACACTTAGGAACCATCAGGGTTAAATAAAGATTGCAATTGGAAGTATGTAATTTAATTAACAGTGGGTGTGACTTGTAAATTTTATCTGTATCTTATCATGGTGTTTTTTTATACTTTTTTACTCTTTTGAAAGCTGAATAGCCGAGGCGCTAAGCAATAAATTTGTTGGCTTGTTCGTTGTTGGTGGTATTTCTCTTTCTTTTTTTGCTTTTTGTGGTATTTACTACTAATAACTACAACATCCCTTCATATACTTTTCCTGTGAACATACAACTCAGATGCTCGGCTCTACCAGTATTACATTAACAAAGCATGTTAATGGTATTTCCTGCCGCATCACTTCTTATACTTACCCTGCAATCATACAACAAACATATTCTGCTCTAGCAGTATTTCATTGACAACACATGTTACGAGGTAAGACCTGCCACGTCACTTCATATACCCACCCTGTTTTCATACAACTCACATATTTATGTCTAGGCGTATTTTATTAAAAAAGAATGTTACAGTCCCTGTTTAAAACACCTGCCACATCCCTTGGTATACTTACCCAGTGATCAAACAACTAATGTGCTCACCTCTGGCAGTATTAACTTAACAAGGGTTGTTTCCAGGAAACAGCTGCCACATTCTTTTGTATACTTACCTTGTGATCAAACAAGTCAAGTGCTCACCTCCAGCAGTAATACATAAACAAATCCTGTTACTGGTTAACACCTGCCTCATCCCTTCATACACTTACTCAATGATCAAAAAACTCAGGTGCTCACATCTGACAGTACTACATTAACAAAGCCTGTTACCAAGTAACACCTGCCACATCCCCTTGTATACTAACCCTGTGACCAAAGAACTCAAGAGCAAAGCTCTAGCAAAGAGCTACCCTTCAGGGAAGTCTTCCTATGTTTTGTACAACTAGTACAAACAAAATGTAATTAAAGAACTAGTTTTACTCTACTTCTATCTAGTGATATTAAAAATATTTGTCAGCCAGCTACCTTTCATGTGTATGCTTACCTTTCTTGGAAAAATAGGCAAGATGTGCATGTAAGTCAGTTTCGAGTTACTGATGTTCACTGATGCCTATTTACACCTCGCTAGTCCATCTATTGCCTTTCTTCAGTATAGCATCCAAACTGACTGGTCACATGTACTTCATCACATCATTTATGGTTCTTAACAGAGAATGAAAAACTCCTGACATTATTCATTTGTTTCTTCAGCTTCAAGAATAGCCCGCTGACTTGACAAACTTTTCTGTGGTCCGAATAGGCAAAACAAATGTATAATGTAAGCTGGAGTGTAACCCTATGTTTTTACTTATACCATATTTACAAGAAAAACAATAACTTACTTGATAAATTTAACACTACTTATTTCTGTTTTTTATTGTACTAATTTATGAATCTTGAGGGCAATTGAATATTGCATAGAAAAGTTATTATGTTAATTCTGATTCTTGCCACATTAATGACACAGAAATCAAGAGAACAGGAATTTGGCAAGATCCATGTATAAAGTAGGAACTCAGAGAAAAGATGTGAACACAGGGGAATTTTATTTATCAATGCAATTTAAACTTTTTCTTGAAAAGCAGAAAGAGGCTGTTTTAATTCTGCGTTATAAAATGGTAATAAACACAGAAGAAGAGAGCAGCTAGAGACCACCTTCTGCCATCTACTGAGTTAGTATCCAGAAGTTGGTAGAGTGCCTGTCATGCCTTGTTCTTTGCTATTGCAACTGCTCTCTTAGCCTCCTTTGTTAGCCAGCCTGTATTCCTTTTTATCCTGGTCTGTTTTCTCTATCTCCCCCCTTTTTCCTTCTTTCTTGTGATGACTTGCTGGACTTCTGCATTCCACCATTTCCTTACTTCCATAACTGGCTCAGTAGCATATCTCCTCTATAGTCCTCGCACATGCTCTGTTGAGGCACTACCATTCTTCTTCAGTTCCATCTATTTGCTTTTCTTCCTGAGGTGCTAGAGCCTTGATTAATTCCTAGAAATCTTCTGCTTTCTTTCCAGTCAACCTTCAGGTCTTCAGCCTAGTCTCAGTTGACCTTAGAGCCTTCTCTGATCACTGCTTGCAGTTAATTATTGCAACCAGTGATTTATACTCTGGGCTGACTGTTTCTTTGAGGTTGACTTAATTGCTGATTCTACTCTAATGCCTTTTCCTTACAAGAGGAAGTTGCATGTTGATCACTGTTATATGTGATCTTGTATTTGTTTCTCATACTGTACCATGTGTTGGCCACCTTCATGCAATTTGACAGAAGTCTAGAATGGCCTCTCCCTCTTTATTCCTGTTGCCCCACCCATGTGTATCCAGACATTCCTCATATCCTGTTCTGTCTGTCCAGATATGTGCATTCAGGTCCCCTGTTATCAACATTGACTCATTGTCCTGCTTTATTTAATAGGTCTTGTAACTGCTGCTTGAATGTGCTCTTTTCCTTGCTATCACAACCCTACTGTGGGGCCTAGTCTGGAATTATAAACACTACCCTATTTTTACACTGGAGTCTGACTGCCATGGTTATGTCTCTAATTCTGATGATATCTCTCACTGTCTTCTGAAGCTGCTCCTTCACCACAGTCCCCACATTATTTCTAATCTGCCCCCCCCCCCCGCAACCAAGTAGTAGACCATGAATATCAAGTCAAGTGGCTTTGTGCACTGCCATTCCATCTTGACTCCTGGATAAAGAGGCTGTCCAACCTTCAACTTACCATCATGTCAACCACTTCAAGCTGCATCCAATCAGAAAACCTATACTGCGTGTAGCAATCCTTAGTTCATGTTTGGCAGGTTGATAGTTTTTACCCACTTTCTCTCAGTAGTCAGCAGAGCATCCCCTAAGTAACCCAAGCTGGGTAACTGGACATTAGCAGAAGGCATTTATGACAGGCACACACTAGCCAAAAGGGGCACATTGACCTCTTTCATTGTTAGCATGGATCCCTGGCATAGGTTGGAGTAGACCAGGTTCTCAACCCAGTTATCATCAACAAACACCCATGACCATTTTTGACAACATTAGTCAATATGACCAAATCACCTAGATCCATCTATGAGATATCGGTGTTAAAATTTGCTAATATAACATATGCAATTTTGTGACTTTTTTTAGAAGAGTAAGTATAAAGTAAATGGTTAATATCATAACTGAAATACAGTGGCCTACTACATCTGATTAATAAGTGCATGATATGATAGCTGTTATTAGTAATATATGGAATTCTGTTTTCAGATGTTATCCATTTTTGTTTATTTAGGACATCATAGTAATGTTTGAGATGGTAGAGCTATATGGTAAATGCAGAAATTATTGTTTTCTTGGAATTAGCAATGTTTTTGGTACAATGAAAGAGTCAACAATGGCTGATGTGCTCACTTCACATTACCAGCAAGAAACTCAAAACCTCATTTTAGTTTTTTGTAGAATTATTTGATGTCCTGGAGTAAAAGGACACATAAAATTCTAATTTTCCCAGAGTTTAACTTTAAAATTCATAATCTGAGTTCCTGCTGTCTATTAGCCCCATTGCAGAAGGTGACAGTGGCAGATCCAGGAATTTGCAAAGGGGTAGGGCGCAGTCTGGCTGACTACCAGGATGGGAGTGGGAAAGTGGGACACTGGGTTTGGTGGTTGTGGAAAGATGAAACTGGGCAACTAATTTCAATTCCCACTCCTTTCCACAGTGGTATTACCATCATCCTCAGATTGTAAAAGAAAAACATATTTGTGGAAAGCTACCAATGCATAAATCTGTCTAAAGATAGAAAACAACACTAGGAGCCAGCCCAAGGGAAAAGTATCTGGGCTACATTCCAAACTGCCAGTATTCAAAAAGGCCTTCACCTTTTAAAGAGGGAGGGGGGAAGCCCTGCCATGCATAGCTATTGCCAAGTGTATATGTACGAATAGAAAGCAGATGGCCGTAGGAAAGGTCAGTGTGCTGCACATGGCAGTGTATGTGTCCCTATTTTCATATTGCTCTCTGGACCCTCAAACTAATACACACACGAAACAAATATACTCCATATAGTAACAGAAACAATCCACATTTGTAATGATTAATTTTATAGGAGAAAAAAGATATAGTAGCACAGATTTTTATTCATTGACGGCATTAAGAAATTTTCATTTAACTGTACCAGTAAAGGGTTGCTTTGTAAAAAGAGACTGATCTTGCCCCTTTGCACAAAAATCAACTAACTTCCAATTACCAAGATGTCTTTTTCACTAGGATCCTCTGCCTTATACTACAAACTGAAGGGATGACCTTTAACACGAAGTGCCAAAAATGCTCCTATGTCAGTGGTGAGCACCTGTCTAGGCAGGACAGTATGCATGTTTGTGCTATTATGTACTACCCTATAATCACAATTAAACTTGTATACCATCTTCCACGAACAACCCCCCCCCCCCCAAGAAAAGAAGAAAAAAACAGGGGACTGATGTCTTTTAAGAAGCAAATAAATTAGCTTTTCTGTAGTGAGGGTTACTATATCAATTTTAGCATAATGTTGGACTTCCTCCCAAAACAAGATTGCTTTCCTACATATTTTGGATTGTGTACTCCGCTCTCATAATAAACAGGTACACATTGACTTAAGGTCATTTTTAATGAAGCCTTAAACACACAGAAACAAAAAACTTATTCTGTTCCTCCACCTCATATTCAGGTATTTTTTATCATTAGCACCAACACCAGTTTATTCTACATCATCCAAATCAATGACAAAGACTAGATTCTTACTGGTTTTAAAATAATTTAGTGCATGCCTATACAAAGTATCCTCTCCATCACTTAAATGATATAAAGGTCACATGGAACAGTAGATATTACATCAACAAACTGATACTGCATCTGTTTTGGTAATTTAACTATAGGTTAGGATTAGGATTACCTTTAACTATAGGTTAGGATTACCTAGCAACATATTTCTCCTTTTCCCAGCAATTCACGTTGTTACTATAACATAACCTAATTAACAGACCTCAAAATACACACATACATGTTTCTTTCTTTTTCCAGATAGAATGTTTTTAAATCTATGATGTAAAAGACTTTAGACCTATTGTGAAGACTTTTCTAATATAACAAATTTACTTCTCAAGTTCTCAAGATGCAATTTAGTTTGCTTGTCTCAGAACCATGAACATACCCTGACCAAACCAGAATCTCTCTCTAAGCTTTATTAGAGCCATTATTTACTTTAAAATATATTAGTTAAATAAGGTCAGGCAAGATTGTTTCAGCATGAATGTTAGCAATGGGTGGCGGCATTGCTGTGAGCAAGAGCTCAAAGGGTGATAGATAGGGAGGTGTTCTCAAGGGTAAGAGTAGTGACTTTCAGTCATACCTCGATACCTCTCAGTGCAAGAAATCTGGACAAAGCCTGTCAAAATGAAGGGCCAAAGGTTCAAAAATAGGGACAGATATTAAAATCGTTCTTATAAACTTAGAAAGTTGCTAGAGTAACAGGAATTGTGTTAACATTCATTTTCTGAACAGTTTGAAGTCTGAAACTGAAATGTATATCATTATTTGGTCATTTCAATCATCAGAGCATCCCAGTGATTTGCCAGAAAACCAAAAATTTTATGAAGAACAGACCAAAAATTTGAGGCCAGAATCTGGATATTTTCTGAAAATCTGGACAGCTGAGAGGTATGCTTCGAATATAATCCAACCTTTGGGGGGGAGGGTGCAGATCTACTGAAAGCTTGTGAACCCACACTTTATACAGCATAACTTCATTAAGCATAAATTTCCTTCAGGCCATCTCAGCTACAGGAAATATACCAAACCAAAATCACCCAAAAAAAAACACTCCAGGAGCCAAGTGATAAATGCTGCAAAGTTCTTTAATAACCTTATATTATTAAGTTATTAAAGAACTTTGCAGCATTTATCGCTTGGCTCCTGGAGTGCTTTTTGGTCATATCAGCTACAGGGCCAAACACTGTCTCTCTTTTAATGCACTGACATATACTTTGTCTCGGTCCCCCTCCATCCTTTTTAAAGACATTACTGAAGTTATCAATATGCATTCCTGACATCTCTCCCTTGGCTCATTGTGCTTTGTCTAGTCAAATTACATAGTATGACTGAAGAAGGAGAAAATCTGTTTATCTGTCTTCCTGGTTGAACCTGTCTAATATAGTTGATTATTAATCACCTCAGTTGTAGTGTTTGAAAGCGACAAAGTGGTACTGTTAGCCTAATAAGTGAGCTTCTAAACACTACTGCTTTGGCACCTTCAAACCCTACAACTTCAGAAAAAAGAAATTACTAGTCAACACATGTGAGGATCGGTCAAATGTTAATTGCAGCAGTTCTCCGGAATGCTAACTCTGACTCAGGAAAAAAATGTTTGGTACTCGAGGAGTCCAGACTGTCCAACAAATAGCCTTCTTTTTTTCTCATAAGCCTTAATTCAATTAAGAAATCATCTATTCACCGTAATATGCCTAACCTAGTAACTACAAGAGAGATGCAGCTGGAGGAGCAATTTGTGATCGTCACATAGATCACCTGACTGCAACCTCGAATCACATCTCTGATGCATGTTTCACTGAAAATGTAAGTTGAAACTAAAAAAATGTACAGTTTTGGTGGTACATTTTCTGTCTTAAACACAGTGCAGTCACAGTTGAGCTGTTTATCATGGAAAAGAAAATACAGGTTGTAGCCTGCTATAGGTCCCCAACTATGTCCCAAGACTCTCACTCCACATTCCTAAGCATCCTGGAAACTATTAAGATCCAACCCAGCACTCTCATACTAGGTGACTTCAACTTCCCCTCCATCAGCTGGGAAAACTACTCATGCACCAATGCACTATCCCAACGCTTCCCGGAATTCATCAGTTTCAATGCCCTGGACCAGCTCATTCTTACCCCCACTAGAGGAAGCAACATCCTTGACCTGGTTATTAGTAACACAGGCAACAATTGCTCTACACCAATAGTCAATTCCTCCCTGATTAGATCCGATCACAAATTAATCACCATGGAAATCCACATCTCACCCACACCCCACAAAGGTATCCACCATGAAAAACTTCTCCAAAGCTGACTTTGGACTCCTAAAAACAGAGGTGGCTAACTTCACAGCACCCATGCCAATGGAAAATAGATGCATGACTGCCAAATCATACACCAGTGCACTGTATGAACACGTACATAAATGCATGGAACTAGCCATACCCAACAGAACCAAGATGCTCTCCTCCAAAAAAGGAAGCCAGTCTGGTGGTTCCCTGCCATTAATAAACTCTACAACAGAAGGAAGAAACTGTTTCAGAAAAAGGTGAAGTCTCAAGACTGGAAAAAGTCCCTTACTAGCCTCAACAAAAAGTTAAGATCCCTCATCAAAACCTCCAAAGCCAGCTATGAAGGTAGAATTGTGGCAGACACTAAAAACAACCATAAAGCCTTCTATAGGTATATCAAGAATCTCCATGGCAATACCCAGATTTTCTCTGAGTTACTGCACAATGGTACCTCTTATACTGAGCCAACAGATATTGGCAACATACTGGCTGACAGATTCAGTGCCAACATTACCCCCCCAAAGGACCAATCTCAATACCGGAAGAATGCCAGGCACCCAACATTCCTGCAGCACAGGTTAAAGCTGCATTGTCTAAGGCCAGGAATACAGCTTCCATGGGACCAGACAATATCCCTGGCTGTGTTCTACATGAATTACAAAGTGAACTGGCACCACATCTGTGTGCTCTGTTCGCTCACAGCCTCACCTCAGGCTTTGTCCCTACCGAATGGTGTACTGCTACAGTCATCCATCTCCATAAAGGAGGAATGACTACAGACCCTGGAAATTATCGCCTTATTAACCTGATGAGTCTGATATGTAAGGCTATGGAGCGCATCATCATGGACCTAATAAACAAGGATATAGGGAATCTTCAAACTCTAGATCCCACGCAATTTGATTTTGTGAAAGGTAGATCATGTCTACTCAACCTGGTTGACTTCTTTGAGTTAGTCACCAGAGCAGTGGATGGAAGTAAGGCAGTTCATACAGCCAACCTTGATCTGGCCAAGGCCTTTGATACCATTCCACACTCAGGAATTATTGATAAACTCAGAAAACTAGGCATAAAACCCCTATATCGTTAGGTGGGTTGCAAATTGGCTCACAGATAGAACTCACAGTGCGAAAGTAACGAAGTCCGAAAGTAGCGAAGTCCAAGTCAGACTGCCAACCAGTCACAAGTGGAGTCCCACAGGGATCGGTCCTGGGTCCTCTCCTGTTTGGCATCTACTTCTCAGAAGTCCAGGCCAATATGGAGGGACTCTGGCTGACCAAATTCGCAGACGACTGCAAGCTGGGAGCCATTATTAACTCCCCAAGTGATGCAGACATCCTACAGAAAGGCCCCACTGAGACCAATGACTGGTGTCGAAACCATGGCCTTAAGCTTAATGCCAAAAATGCATCATCATCCCCTTTGGGAAAAACTCAGTTCCAACTAATTACCACATCGATGGGAGCCCACTGAAGGTGTTATAAGAGATCTAGGGACACAGGTTGACAGCAACCTCTCCTTCGACCACCACATTGCCACTGTGGTCAGAAAGTCCTTCTATGTGGCACATTTCATTACCAAGGGTTTTGCATCCAGGAAGAAAGAGGTCATCGTCTGTCTCTACTCTTCCCTCATTAGGCCAGTCATCGAGTATAATGCCCCATTTGGCATGTACATCACTAGACACATGCAAAAGCTGGAAAGGTCACAAAGTATCTCACGAAGAGAATCCTTGTCCTTAAACACATGTCCTACATGGTCAGACTCAAAAAAACACCTGCTATCCTCTGTCCCATATCATCTACTAAGAGGTGATCTCTGCTTGACTTACAAAGCTATGTCTGATCCAACTGTGTTAGAAATGCTACATCTAAAGAAATCCCAATCCCTCCGCACCACATGCTCCAGAGACCTCAACCTCATTGCCACAATCAACAGAACACGCTGGAGGTACAGGTTCCTCACCCAGAGACTGCCCATGCTCTGGAATAGACTTCCCATACATGTCAAGCAGAGCACCTCACTAGCCCTCTTCAAGCAAAATCTTGATGAGTGGATGGGAAATAGAAAGTTTACCCCAGGGATCACTGCTGTGGCTCTACTTGATAGGCACTGGGAACTAATGATGGGTGGCACAATGCCAGGGCACTTCTTTGAGCTAGGCTTGTAAAGGCCCCAGGGCCATTAGCCTAGTACACACCTATGAACCTATGAACTGATACTTGTACTTTGTTTTTAAATGGAATGTTTTCTAAATGCTGCAGTTAGTCAACAGCCATTCTGACCTTAAGGTCACTGTACCTGTAAATAACTGTAGTCTCTTTTTCTGAATTTATTTGTTTAACTAAGAATGTATGTGACAAAGATTTACAAACTGTTTATAGTAGAACATCAAGTAGCACACATAAATGTTTATCTTGGCAAAAACTTAGACTTACTGGAAAAATTCTAATGGTTTTGTTCAATGCAATTTTGTTGTGGACTCTGTATATAGTTTGTTTGTTTTTAGATGATTGTTATGTATTGTAAAGTTATATCATATTTCACAGTGATTTAAAATGCAAAAAAAGTTAAAAAAATAAATCAATAATGTACTCCTGTAATACTATGAGATTTTCTTACATTTTCAAGGTAAGATATCTAGGTACTCTACCTTATGATGCACCTCATGTCAGCCAATGGTATGAAAAGCAAGGTAATTACAGGAATGAATGGACAGATAGATAGATACATACATGCATACATACATACAGATACTTCACGCATGGGCAGTAATGTCCTACTAGCCTATCAATGTGCCAAAATAATCATTCCCATAATAGGTGTCCAGGTTATTCTTGAAAATACCTAAACTAGTACTTTCTTTAATTCAATTTGGTACTCTATTCCATGTATCCGCTACTTTCTCAGGGAATCATTTAGTAACCGTGTCATTTCTATATAATTTTCTACACAGGTCATCTGATGATTATCTGCTACATTTGATAACCCCAAACATTCCCAGATGTAGTTGCTCAAAATGCCTTATATACCCGAATAAGATCTCCTCTTAAATTTCTGTATGAGACACTGTACAAGTTCAGATATTTTAGTCTTTCATAATAACTTAAATTTTCACATCCACTGATGCCCTTGCTATATTTCTGCTGTACTCTTTCCAGTTTACTCATGCTTGTTTTCTTATAAGGTTTCCATATTGTTATTCCACACTCAGGTTTGGGTCTAATGTAATTAACAAACGTTGATTTCATAATTTTTGATTTCCTAGACTTTATAAATCTTTTTATGTAACCTATAGTTCTATAACTATCATTAACCAATTGGCTGATATGATTAGAAAAACTCATTGCTGGATCTACCCATATACCTTACATGAATCTACAGTTTCAATCATGGAATGCTGTGTTAAATATGCACCTTTCAGTTTATGTCTTCCAAATCTCATATGCTTAGTTTTTGATGTATTTATCAGCATATTGTTCTTATCTGTAACACGTGTAATCAGTTTACCCATTTTCAAGTCATCTGCATGCAGACCATACAATACCTCGGATGAAAAAGGTCTGAAAGATACAACCTAAACAAGAATGGGCCTAATACAGAGCCCTGTGGGACACCCTGACTATAACCTTGACAAACTCAAGAGGTTAGGTACAAACCCATATGTCACCCAGTGGATAGCCAACTGGCTCACAGACAAGACCCAGGAAGTTAAAATCTGAGAGTCTACCTCTACAAAGAAGCCAGTCACATGTGGAGTTCCTCAGGGATCCGTCCTTGGACAGGTCCTTTTTGTCATTTACTTCTCAGAAGTCAAGGCCAATGTCAGTGGTCTCTGGCTGACAAAATTTACAGATGATTGCAAATTAGGAGCTGTCATTGAATTTCATACTGACACAAATCTTCTCCAAGAGGGGCTGACACAGACAAACAACTGGTGTCAGAGCCATGGACTAAAACTAAATGCCAAGAAATGCATAATAGTATCCTTTGGGAAGTCATCCATCCTTGGTAACTATCATATTGACAACACACCCCTTAGAACTGACCCAGTAGTCAGGACTTAGGGACACACGTAGATAGTAATCTAGCCTTTGATCATCACGTGTCTACTCTGGTTAGGAAATCATTCTATGTTGCACAACTTATAAACAAAAGTATGATATCTAAGTCCAAGGAACTCATTGTTCCACTGTATTCGGCATTCATCAGACCTGTCATTGAGTACAATGCCCCCTTTGGTATGTACCTAACCAGGCATATCCAACAACTGGAATGTCCACATAGGTTCCTCACTAAAAGAATACAGAGCATAAGTAATATGTCCTATGCTGACCACCTCAAGGCCCTATCCCTGTATTCTGTCTCTTAAAGGCTTTTGAGGAGAGCTCTATGCCTGGCATACAGGCATTGTCAGACCTCACTCTGATGGACCTCCTGCATATCCACAAAACAAATAGTACCAGAGTTACCCATTCTAAAGACTTAAATCTTGCCTTTGATATAAATAGGATCTGCTGGTGTATGTATCCCAGAGACTACCCCGTCTATGGAACAGGCTCCCCATCCATGTGAAGCAGAGTTCCTCCCTAACCCAATTCAAGTGCAACTTGGACAATTGGATGGGAAACCAGAAATTCATCCCTGGTTTGGCACTTGTGTCTCTAATGCAAGCAGTAACCTGTAAATGGTTTATCTCCCAGGCCCATGCTTACAATTATCAAGGGTATCCAAACTTGTCAGAGATTTGGGGTGCATGGCTAGGCTTAAAAAGGCCCTTGTGGTCATTAGCCTAGTAAACACCTATGAACCTATCAGTTTGCATTTGTAAAAATAGTGTTTTTAATACAGTTAAATGGCAAATGGGCCAGATTCATGAATGTAATAGAAAACACAAGCATAACTTTTACCTTCTTCCTCCTAATTTTAGTTTTTCTAATGATTTTCTTGCAGCCTTAAATAATGAGGTTGATTTATAAAGGTTACCATAAAGTGTAGACTACTTGTACACTTAGTATAATCTTTCTGAGTGAATAGACTGCACAAAAAATGTGGTAGGGATGTTCTTGAATACAGATCGTGTACACTAACCCCCCGGATTCATGAAGCTCGGCGCAAGGCCAGCATAAGGCTTGTGCCGGCCGTGCGGCGTAGATGTGGAGTAGTCACGCCATATGCATATTAATGAAGGTGCGCAGCCGCCACAGCCACATGCATAGGAAACGTGCACGAGTGCAAGGGGCGTATCGGAGTTGCGCAGGGAGGCGTGTCAATGTCGGCTTTCGAGGAGCAACCCAAACTGCTGAATATTATATTCCGCCAGCAATAGTAATCGTACCTATCAGTGTCCGTGGAGACTGAAACGTATGCAAAGCAGAGTCCCTGCGAACAGAAAATGAAGACTCAAACACAAATGCACGGCAGGGAATAACAGGTCCCTACCCATGAACAAATGACAGGAAAATCGTGTGCCTGTTGTCCAACGTAGTGTAGATAGCTATACCATGTGGAAGTGAAACATTTCAGATGTTAGCATGTCGCCAGTAGGTACGTCCAGTCCAACGGAGAGGGTCACCAGCCGACCCATAATTTGAGGGAGGGAACATAGCTGTGCAGATGTGTCCATAACAAAATACACGAGGAGAAATGTAGATATAGGTAGTGACCGTATGTCTGAATCATATCCCACAAGCCATGTAATAGTCAAATACAAAAGGTATGTCCGTATTTCACATACCAAATGAGATAGGAAATAACATACGCATGTAAACGAAACAGAAGGAGCATATAAACGAGCCATAACAACACGGACACATGTAGGCCGAAAGGAACAGTATGATCCGTACCGTCGACCAAGATTACCACCTGTCCCACGTTGCGAGCGACAGTCCCTCTGTGGGCAGATGTGTCCTGACACAAACATGTAAAACTGGCAAATGTCCAGAGAATATAGGACATAATTCCTCCATAGACGTCATGCAATAGTTGCATTAAACATATTTCACTGGACGTATAATACCCAAATGTCATAACAAACAGAATAAGATACCGAAATGCTACAAGAATAAGCTTAGATATAGGCAAGAATTGTAAGTTCTATCTGCCGAACTGACCATGGGTATGTGTCGGCCTGTAAAATATGCTGTGTTTACCGCAACTGTCACAGTAGGGTTGCCACCCTCACAAATGGCCAAAGTGGGACATGTTTGGTACAGACATCAGACTGTACAGGTCGACACATGCCCACGGCCAGTATAAAGGACAGAACATATGGCCTTCCTGAAAACACTGGAGGGGATAAATGTATCTCCGAACACCATCATATTAGGTGACTTCAACTACCCTAATATAGACTGGGAACACTACTCAAGCCCAAACACTCTAGCCCAAAAGTTCCTGGAAATCATAAACTCAAATGCCATGGAACAACTAGTCACCATCCCCACAAGAGGAGAAAACATACTTGATCTCATCATCACGAACATGGGAGCACAATGTTCAATGCTGGAAGTATACCCCTCACTGGTGAGATCTGATCACAAACTAATCTCGCTGGAGGTCCTCATCCTGCCCCCACCCGAAATGAAAAAGACCACAGTAAAGAACTTCTCGAAAGCCGACTTCACACTTCTAAAGACTAGTGTAGTCTCCTTTAAGGCCCCTGAGCCGGCGGTTAACATTACTCAAACCGCTGAATCACTTACAAATGCCTTCTACCAGCACCTGCAGGGCTGCATGGATCAGGCAATCCCAAGCAAAACAAAGACTCTTTGTACCAAAGGCAAGCGTCCAGTCTGGTGGACCCCAGCCATAAACAAACTCTACAACAAAGGAGAAAGCTACTACAAGATAGAGCAAAATCCTTAAAAGGTAAGACACCGCTGATCACTATAAGTAAAAAGCTAAGAGCTCTCATAAAATCATCCAAAGCTAATTTTGAGAAAAAAATAGCTAAGGACTCTAAAGACAACCATAAGGCATTCTTTAGCTATGTCAGAAACCTAGGAGGAAACTCCCAGATATGCTCAGAATTAGTTCAAAATGATGTGAAGATTACTGATCCTACAGACATTGCCAACATACTGGCTGAAAGGTTCAGTGCAAACTTCTCTCCCCTCCCCCCCTAAAGGAGAGATATCTATACCAAATGATTGTAGCCCCCCCAAACATCTCTAACGCCCAGGTGAGAATTGCTCTCTCCAAGGCAAAGAACACAGCATCCATGGGACCTGATGGTGTCCCCGGCTGTGTGCTCCATGAACTCAACGAGGAATTAAACCCACAGTTAGGACAGCTGTTTAATCTTAGTCTCACCTCCGGATATTGCAGGAGTGGCGACAGTGACTGTGGTCCCACTCCACAAAGGCGGTGTCTCCACCGACCCTGGAAATTACCGTCCCATTAGCTTGACAAGCCTTATCTGCAAAGCCATGGAGAGGATCATAATGGATCTCATAAATAAAGACATAGGGAACTTGCAGACTTTGGATCCAACCCAGTTTGGCTTTGTCAAAGGCAGATCATGCCTTCTAAACTTGGTTGACTTTTTGAAACAGTCAAGAAGGCCATTGACGAGGAAAGGCAGTCCATACAGCCTACCTAGACCTGGCGAAGGCTTTTGATACAATACCTCACTCGGGTATCATGGAAAACTCATCAACTTAAATGTAAACCCATACATTACAAGATGGGTTGCAAACTGGCTGAGTGACAGAACCCACAGGGTCAGAGTTGCTGGCGCCATGTCAGACTCAAAGCCTGTCACAAGTGGTGTCCCACAGGGCTCAGTCCTGGGCCCACTCTTGTTTGGCATCTACTTTTCTGAAGTACAAGCAAACACAGGAGGGTTATGACTGACAAAGTTTGCAGATGACTGCAAACTGGGCGCCGTAGTTGAAAACACATCCGACACAGATATCCTTCAGAAGGGTATCACAGAAACAGATAACTGGTGCCAGAGCCATGGCCTAAAGTTAAATGCCAAGAAATGCATAGTCATACCCTTCGGGAAAAATAAGGTTACCCCTAGCTACCATATAGGTGGCAATCCCCTGAACACAGAAGAAGTTATTAGGGACTTGGGAACCCAGGTTGACAGTAGCCTTTCATTCGACACTCATATTGCTAAAGCAGTTAGGAAGACCTTCTACATTGCCCACCTTATCATGAAGGGATTCACATCTAGATCAAGGGAAGTCATAGTCTCCCTATACTCATCACTCATCAGACCAATGATCGAGTACAATGCCCCATTCGAATGTATCTGACCCAACACTTGCAGCAGCTGGAGAGGCCACAAAAGTTCCTCACCAAAAGGATAAAGGGTCTCAAAAATCTGTCTTATGCTGCCCAACTGAAAGAACTCCAGTTATATTCAGTTGCTTACCGCTTGCTCAGAGGTGACCTATGCCTGACATACAAGGCCATGTCAAACCCAGATTTGATGAACATGCTTCATCTCAAAAAATCTAGATCCCTCAGAGCCACAAGGGCGGGAGACTTAAACCTCGACACGGTTATTAATAGAACGTGCTGGAGGGATAGATTCATCACCTAAAGACTCCCTATGCTGTGGAACAAAATCCCGGTTTATGTGAGGCAGAGCACCTCGCTGGCCTTGTTCAAGATGAATCTTGACCAATGGATGGGAGATCGCAGATACACCCCAGGGGTTACCTCAGTGTCACTGCTCGACAGAGGCACAGCAAAATAATGGGCATAGTTTCTCCAAACTAAAGGGGTGGCGTAAGCCACAAAACTATGGGCTAGGCTTATAAATGCCCTCGGGCAGATAGCCTAGTATGAACCTATGAACCTATGAACATAACTGTTTTGCCTACAGAAAAGCGTATTCCTGTAGCATTTTTGTTGCTTAGTCTGTTTCTCATAACAGTCAGGTATTTTAGATACAGATAACCTCAAAAAATTCACCTGGAAACACCAATAGGGGGCCTGCAACACAAACGGATAAAAAATAATAAAAGTTTATTTATTCCGATGGTGTATACTTCCACTAAAACCACAAACTAACGCAAATAATCTTGTACGTTTTCGACAAACCTCTTCCTTTAGAATCAAAACGTCAATAACAATTAGTTAATAATTTATATACTCTGTGCAACTAATAGTATAATGATCTATCCAATGAAAAAAACTGATCAATCACATTCTTTGCAACCATGAGAGAAGTCAGGCACATAGATACCAGTATTCTGAATACATTCGTATTATACATAAAAACAGGTTTATAACACATATTTAAAAACATTTAAAATGTTTTGTGAAACATACTTATTTAAATGAAAATTTTTTAAATAAAATTTAATTTATAAAATAAAAAATATTTTTTAACAACTGGTCAACCAGGCTCAAATTCCTAAATAATATTTGTTACAACACTGCCCTCTTATGACATTAGTAGGAAATACATTTAACTTGTCAGAGTTTAGCTGATCTCAGTTTAAGTACTGGTTTGATAGATAAAAAATCATTTAAGCCCGGAGGCTTATGGGATTCCAAAACTATCTGCCAATATAACTCCTTATATTCCAATTTATCCTCCCACATACCTCCCCTTATGTCCCTGGGGACAGATTCCAAAACAAAGAAAGAAAATACTGCATTAGGACAAATTATTTGATGTCTAAATAAAGCATTTTTACTATTCTGTTTTCTTACTTCGTACAAATGTTCATAAATTCGACATTTCAATTTTCTTTCTGTCTTCCCCACATAAAAGGAGGTACATCGATTGCATGTAGCAAGGTATATAACTATTACAATTGAACCTTCCCCTACTTGTGAGTAGTCTATTTCTTGCCTCCAAATAGACTGGATTTTTGTTACCTATATGGGGACACTGGGAACAAAAACCACATTTGTATGTCCCAAACCCACGGGAACCTGTACATTTAGAAAGGGAAGTGCCAAATTCAAACATTTGTTTAAAATTTGAGTCCCTACGATAGATAAATTTTAAAGGGGGTTGGCCATTCAATGGTAAGTCGGTAAATTGGACAAACCTTTCCCATTCTCTTGAAATCCTTTCTTTAATAGGTCCTGAATCACCAGAATAATCTAAAATGTATGCCCTATCCCAACTAGTAGAATTATTGTTTTTTAAAACTTCATTCGGTGCGGGTGGATCTTGTCCCAAAATTGGAGCAAATCTATCCTTTCTCCCTTGGACCACCACCTCTAGGACATCATCTAATAAATACTTTGGGTATGTTCTTTCCTTTTCCTCTTGCGGGCCCTCTATTGGAGTTTCCAGGTGACTTTTTTGAGGTTACTTGTTACAGTTATCGCCTTCATCTCTTTTTTGTGTGGATTTTAGATACAGAATTAACTGTTTAATGCAACTATCACATAAAATATAAGAAATATGTTTGTCCTAAAATCTCAGGACATTTGCCATGTTGACAATTATATGTCAGGACACAACTGCCCAAAGAGGGACTGTCCTTCGCAAAGTGGGACAGGTGGTAACCCTATGTCACACTGTGGACAATTGAAAAGGTGGAAACACAACCATTGATTGTGGGGAGGCAATGGCCACAGCAGTCGGACATGTGTAAGGAATAGCTTGTACATAGGAAAAGGTGCCATCCTACCAATGAGTAGAACAGGCTGGCAAAATCTGGAAGGCAGCTGTATAATCCGAACGTGTATGTGACACAGTCGAACGGGTAGTACCTGGATACACCAACCAAGTAGTGAAAGTGAAGTAAGGGCATGTACCTATGTGCGTGAGGTATAGCATGTGGACAGCAAACATGGAAGGGTAGTCCACACAACCATAAAGGTACCTAACACATGTAGGGTAGTCAATGTGTAACTGTGGCCGTGTCATGGGCCAACAACCAAAGTAGTGCTCTATGGGGTGTGAGTAATTTGCGTGTGAGGGGTGTGTGTTTAATGGTAAATTCCTCAAAGGCGATACTTGTGTCGTATGCAGAAAAGGTGAACCGAAGGTGTATGAGGGGGCAGCGGGTGAAGTGGAAAGAAACACAACCTCATGTAGAAACAGCTGCAAGACAAGCAGACAGGCCATAGTGTAGAACACAATCCCACAAACATATGAATATGGAAATATGCGAGACAAATGTATAGATACGGCACCATCACATACCCACAGATGGGTCCTGATGGAACTGGCCATAACAAACGCAACACACCTGGATGCATAATAGCCTACCCAGCATACCCTCCACAACACACAACCTGCCACCATACCAGAACGTCCACCAAATCCAGCCATACTTGGTCCACTGGTTTGTTGCAGAAACAGCTACACACAGTGACCCCTACGCATATGTAGTAGGTATTGTCACCCTAGGCAGTGTCAGGATTGCAAACCATGTATCCCCTGCAGGTAAAACCCCTGCACGTTTTCGTGAAGCCACAAAAATCTTCGTTATCTAACTTGTTTTTGTCTTGACCAATTTTTGGGATATCCCTCATGGGATGACCAACTTGTGTAAATAGTAGAATGGGTATGACGACATGATGTCCAATCCAGTAGATATCTGGACACAAGTCAGAACATGCAGTGGAGGTCCATGACACTGTCCAGCCCTAAGTGGGCATGCATAACCTACCACCCAGGATAAAATGCCTTCCCGTGACGCATGTGTCCAGACATGAATAGTAGGGAGAATATAATGCACACATTTGCAAAGGTGAAAACGGCATGAGGGCGAGGAAGACACTACGTAAACAGGTCAACCCTGATCAAGTGTGAGGGACACTGACTGTGTGCAGTCGTGACTGACCATACCTGTCAACCTGTGTGAGCAAGATACCTGGACAGAGCCGTGAATATAAGTGAGACAAAGGTCCAAACTCAGGGACAATCTGTAAACATATCTCTTAGAAACATAGAATTTGATAGAATAACAGTTTGCACATTGGCATTAATGTCTGGAGTATGAAGTCTGAAACCCAACTGTCTGTCAGCACGTTCCAACTGCAGTCTTTAATGCTGAGCTACTGCTGTGCCAGAACACAACAGTGTATTACAGAGGTCCGTGCCATACCACTCAATTGTCCGGGTATTCGCAGAGTGACTAGGGTCACCACCTATCCCACTTTGCGAGTAACAATCCCTCTGTAGGCAGTTGTGTCCTGTGAAAAAAATCAAGACATAGCAAATGTCCTGAGAGTTTATTTCCTAATTTACTTTAATAGTCGCATAAAACGGTTATTTTATATATGAATCCTCAATATGTTATGTGAAGTACCATAAGAAATTCAAATGTTATTAGAATAAGCTATTATATGTACAAAAAAGGTTCAGTATTATGCACGGATGTAGGTATGTTTTGTCCTGGAAAATCTGACATCTCTACAGAACATGTCCCACTTTGGGCAGTCGAAAAGGTGGCAACCCTAAGAATGACCACAGGTTCGCCCCATAGTGTTGGTGTGTGCCTCCGACAATCTGCACCAGTGTGGTAAATAGCTGAGGATTGAAGTCAGTAAATAATGAGAAATATCCTGAGTATAAGACTCCACAACCTGCAGAAAAGTCATGCTAATGCAAGACCTAGCATTCTATCAACATTGTAAGCTTGTAAGAGCAATTGTTAAAATGTGTCCGTAATTGTCCCCCCCATCGTGTAGGTTTTGCACAGGTTCGGTGCTCTAAGAGGTACGGTCCGTACATATTTACAGGAACAGCCCTTCACACATGTGTAATGTACAACTGCATACCTGTAGTCACTTCATGTCAAAAAATAATAATCCCCGTATGACTGTATACAGGTAATAGTCAAATGTGAATGGGAACACCCCTGACCATGGAGTATGGACTGTAACAAACCCACCCATAATATGTAATGCCAACAGAATTAGCAGCTGACAGGTGCCCAAACACCTGTGTCTATAAACACAGGTAAAACTTCAAACTAGGGAGATAAGCCCTGTCCATATGCTTCATCTGACATTTGACCTTGGCCAGGGAAGTTCCGTTCACCAGGTGGACAAGCCTAAACCCAGATCACTACATGAACACCCTGACAATCAAAGACCTGTATGTGGCTGGACTATATGCCTTGGTGTTCTGCATACCCTTGGAGTGATTAACAATGCAGCCGGAGTCCACAGCAGTAGGCAATAGGGAATGTGTAATATGTAGTACCGCCTTTTTCCCAGCAGGAGAATGGATGCCTGTGTCATAGGTGAAGCGGTGAGGCGTATGTTGATGTAGCTAAGTACTATGGGTATGCATATCAATGAGGGAGAACACCAATAGAATAGTGGTTCCGGTATCTGGCCAACGTGAATGCAGTCCCGGTTGACCTACGACCACTGCACATATAACTTGAAAGTGTAATTAAAGCGTTCGTGCAGTACACACATTTAAATATGTAATGGTGAACGTGTGTTTCGCAGTAGTCCGTAAACTGGAATACAGATATGTAACTGTTACGGTCAGAATTATGAAAGTTCACGGAAGCACATTTATCTATGAAACATATGTAACCCACAATAAGGATATGCAAGTGTGCCTGCGCGTGTGTAATCCGCTCACAGAATAGAAAATGAATGGTGTTTTCCCCACGTTCCATGTACATGGCTCATACCTGTTAAACCCGTAAAGTATGAAACCGGACAAAGCCATGACAACAACTGGTACAAATAGGGACAATCCCCAGATATTGCCCTAACAAACATAGAAAGTGGATAGAATAACAGGTGTGTCACTAGCATGGATTCTCTGAAGGGTATGAAGTCGTAACCTGAAATGTTTGTCATTATTTACCAATGTCAGTCTTTAATGATATGCCACTAACTTGCCAGATAGACACAAGGTTATGAAAAACGGACCACAAATAGGGACAATCCCCAGATATTACCTAACAAACATAGAAAGTGGATAGAATAACAGGTGTGTCACTAGCATGGATTCTGTGAAGGGTATTTAGTCGTAACCTGAAATTTTGTCATTATTTACCAACGTCAGTCTTTAATGATATGCCACTAACTTGCCAGATAGACACAAGGTTATGAAAAACGAAGCAAAGATAAGAGGCAAACAGCTGTACATGCAGCGGAAATCTGTACAGTTGAAAGGTATGATATGGAGATATATATACACATATATCCACAGACTGATATCCACAGAGTGGGGAGTGCTCGGAAGTGTCCTCACACTTTATTATCGCTCACATTAAACATGTCTAATGGGTACTGTGGAGGTGTGTCAGGTATGGGAATCATGGGTATGCAGAATTGGGTCAAGGTGCTGGTTGGCACAGATCTATTAGGTACGCCCCATGAGAGTGATCAATATACCTATGTGGGTATAGCACACGCCTGTATTCACCAAAAAAGGTGCAACCCACCCACTGGATATTGTGTAAACCATTGGGGGAAGATGTAGGGACCTATATCAGTGTCATGTAGGTGATTATCATGGATGGACACGCATACGACCAAGATGGTAACCATACCTGCCAGAATGTCAGACTAAGACAGCTGGACTAAGGCATAGTACACAACAGACAAATAGGGACTATATTAAATATACCTCAGACAAAGTCAGACTGTTGATAGAATAATTGCATAGTCGGGAATACGAATGTTATGAGAGTTAGTAATCATGAAATAGAAATGTCAGTCATGATTACCTAACCGCACAGTCCGTCATGGCTTGCCAGCAATCTATCAGAAAGGCACATTATCATGACAAATGTAACAGAATCATAGGTCAAACCCCAGGGCGTATACCCATAATGTGTACAGGTGAGAGGTATGAAGGTAACCCATCCTAATGAAATGTACAGAACTAGTGATACTAGGTGGACAGGTGAGAAGAAATACATCAGGACAAATGACACAACATGTACAACTCAAAGCATGTTTGTCCACAAATGTGAATTACAACGTATGGCCTGTCAATGTGGAAGGTTAATAGACTCAAACGACATGTGTCCCTCAGGGTGTCATGCAGTGTCACCGATACAGTGTCCAGTCCACCATACTCATACGTGAGCTCTGCCACTGACGGAAAGCGCAAATACCGGCCTACACATAAGGTACATGATGGAATAAGTAGTGTGGATAAGCACCTGTTGGCCTGTGTGAGGAATATAACCCAGTGGGTGGGTGTGTTCAGCAAAAGGAATGTAATGGTAACTGGCCTGTGATGGCGCCATGTATTGTGTGTATTGGCGTAACTGTACGAATGTGCAGATGTATGCCTCATATGTGTGGTGTGTTCCTCTCACAATCTGTACCTGCATACCTCTCAACTGTACAGATTTTTGCCTCATATATTTGGTACATTTTTCATAAAATTGTGGTTTTCTGGCAAATTAGTGCAAATCATTAAAGACTGAAGTTAGAAAATAATGAGAGACATTTGAGTTTCAGACTTCATACCCTTCAGAAAATTTACACTAATGCAAAACCTGTTATTCTATCAACTTTTTAAGTTTGTAAGAGCAATATTTAAAAATTGGCCCTACTTTTGGGCTTTTGCCCCACTTTTAGTTATGGCTTTGTCCAGATTTCCTGCTGTCGGAGGTTGAGAGGTATGTGTACCTGTCTGCCAAATACCTGAGAACTGACGTCATTAAATAATGATAAACATATGTGTTTAAGACCCCAATTCCCTCAGAAAGGGCATACTAATGCAAAACCTATAATACTGCCAACTATCTACGTTTGTAAGAGCAATATGTAGAATCTGCCCCTATCTGTCCCCCCATCATGTTAGGCTTTGTACAGATGTTTTGCACTAGGAGGTTGATAGGTAAGATCAAAAACAGATACATGTCTGAGGAAACAGCATTATCGATCGCAAGATAACGCAGAAGGTATGTAAAGCACTGCAGTAGGAAGGTCATCTGCAGGTATGTGCTGACATGTCAAATGACACAGCAGTCTACAGGAAGTACCTATAGGGTGTCACCTTTACCAATGATGACAGTGGGACATACCCACAGCCATGCATACACCACAAATAGACATAGCACACAGCAAAGCCTAGGCCATGATACACGAAGCCTCCGGTGTGTATGGACTGAGTGAGAGTACAGCAAGGAAAGATGACTGCCAGGCTATTCAGCAAACACCCGCAGGGGCATGCAAGACTGCCCGTAACATGAACATTGCACGGACAATGTTGGGATTTGCAACATACCCCATTTGTATGTGTAAGCTATGCAAATGATGTAATTATAGGGTTGCCACCTTTCCAAATGGCCAAAGTGGGACATTTGTGCTACAAACATCAGAATTTGCAGGGCAAAACATACCCACAGCCAGTACAAAGGACAGAACTTCAGTTGTTTGCCTGAATAAAAGTTTATTCTTGTAGCATTTTTGTTCCTTATTCTGTTTCGTATAACATTTAGGTGTTTCAGATACAGAATAACTGTTTTATGCAACTATTACATACAATATAGAAAATACTTTTGTCCTAAAATCTCAGGACATTTGCCATTTCTCACAATATTTTGCAGGACACAACTGCCCAGAGAGGGACTGTCCCTCGCAAAGTGGGACAGGTGGTAACCCTACGTAACTACGCGATACATGAAACAGTAAGCTGTCCGTGAAAGAGCAGAGATATGTGCAGAAATGTACCCGGATGTTATGCGACTAACGTTGTTAAATGGAGCAATGACAGCTGCAAATACAGTATGAATACAGTCGAAGAAGCATGCCAATGTCCAAGTCCAAGGCCAGTGGCGGCTTTGTCCATTGGATATCAATGAACCATTAGATGTCCTCCCCCGATCCCTGGTGTGGAAGCGTAGCGCAGCACCACGAGAACGCGCTGTGCTTCAACACAAGACATATGGATAATATACATACAAAATGTAGGTTTAGTTAGATGTTAGTATGCCATGCAGATGAATGGCAAGCCGGAGACAACATGGCTACTGTGTACTGGTACCTATTTGTGGAAGCGCTCTGTCAGAGATGTAACGAAGCATTTGTAGGCAATGTGAGGCAAGTGAGGCTGAGGATAGTGAATCACAACATGTCATGCCATATGGGCCAAGCCTCTACAGTGTAGTGTAGGTTAAGGGGACTATTAGAGTAGAAGATAGGTGACAACAGGAGTGTGTATGTACAAAACACTGTAACCTCACCGTAGTGTCACATGTGTGCTGTCAGTACTCAGTGGAAGAGGCGTGTCATGAGCTATCGCAGGGAATGTCAGGAGACTGACGGCGTACGCCATGGATACCACCGATGTGACCTGCAAACCTGCCCACAGTGTGTCTGTGCTCGTGCGCGCCAGTAAGCCCGAGTAAGTATGTGTGCACGCGTGTTAGCCCGTGTGCCCATGTGGAAGAACGAGTAAGCTAGTGTACGAATGGTGAAGCCCCTGTAATTTTGTGTATGCATTTGTAAGCAGGTATACATGTGTACTACACACATCACACACGTACTGCACACACAGACACACATGCTGCCAGTACTACACTCATCAGTGAAATGGCACATGGATGGAGACTACATCATCAGAGGTAACAGTGCTGTAAACTATGCTACAGTGATGGTCATAGCTGCAATGCATCATGCCTGCTGAAGTACACCTGGAAGTAACACACTGTGTGTTAACAGCATGCTAACATCAATACAGTGGAATAAAGCCACTGTGTGCAGCAGCACCAGGTTAGTCAGATCTTGCATCAACGTTACACATCACAGGTGGTGGCACAGGTGACATCATATGCACAGGGTGTGGTGTTAACATGTCCAGAGCTGTCATAGAGCCATCCAATGTACACGTAGGTGTGTGTGTGTGAGGGACAACGGTTATTGCATGGCCCAATGGTGGTGCAATGGGTGTGTGTATGTGATAGCCGTAGCTGTTTGTGGTAAGTGTGTGTGTCTGCATATACACAGGTACAGCATGTGTCAGCCATATACAGGAGGTTGTGGGACAGTCACAGACCGTACCTGCCAGGCTGTAGAGATCCCCATTACTGGCCATGGACACCCCTCCATGCATCCAACACAACCCAGTCCTGCACCTGTCAATGTCTACACATACAGTCCTGGGATCTGTACCACAACCTGTGGATAAACGTGTGTCTGTAATGTTAACCTGGGTTGCATAGACTTGACAGTTACTACAGATGGATATGAGCCATACTCACACTCCAGTGTAATAACCACCACTGACTGTTTCTGAGATCTGCATACGACCACTCAAAGGTGCTGCACTAACATTGTTTCCAATGCCCGTGTAATACCCAGCAACACAATAACCGGTCACTACACATGTATAACCCACGATCACTACAGCACACAGTATGTGTACTATCACAGAGCCATAGCAGATGTACATACATGCAAGGTGTTCACGTACAGACAATGCGGCACAATCAAGAGTGATAATCCCAACATACATATCTATATACAATATACAATATATATATATATATATATATATATATATATATATATATATATATATATAGCTATATACATACATATCTCTCTCTCTCTATATATATATACATATATATATATATATATATATATATATATATGTAGATAGATACATATATACACACACACACACACACACACACACACACACACACACACACACACACACACACACGTGGCAGGGTTGGGAGCAGAACATAAACGTAAGCACTGTACCACACGACAGCATTACGCAGTTACAAAACACGCTACTATGATCAGTGGATCACATGATTCACACAGGCACACATCTAGCCTGCAGACAGCAGCAGCAAAGGCAAAGACGCCGCACGGATGTTATGGAGAGTGAATACTGTCAAAGCAATGTACTGTTGTCATGCAGCTGGAAACACACACACTTGGCAGGGCTGGGAGTCGAACATACACCTAACTAGCCTAACACACTACAGCATGACACATTTACAGAACGTGCTACCGAGATTACTGAACACAGCACTCCCAGAGGCATACTTCTAGGTGGGTGACATCATCCGCAAAGGCAAAGACGTCGGTAGCAAACTGCTGTGGTGTGCGGCATCTAAAAGCAAGACTGAGTCCCCAGGCAGATGGGAGCATGCGCGCACACACATACACACACACACACACACACACACACTTGGCAGGGCTGGGAGTCGAACATACACCTAACTACCCTAACACACTACAGCATGACGCATTTACAGAACGCACTACCAAGATTACTGAACACAGCACTCCCAGAGGCATACTTCTAGGTGGGTGACATCATCCGCAAAGGCAAAGACATTGGTAGCAAACTGCTGTGGTGTGCAGCATCTAAAAGCAAGACTGAGTCCCCAGGCGGATGGGAGCATGCGCGCAAACACACATACACACACACACACACACACACACACACACACACACACACACACACTTGGCAGGGCTGGGAGTCGAACATACACCCGACTACCCTAACACACTACAGCATGATGCATTTATAGAACGCGCTACCGAGATTACTGAACACAGCACTCCCAGAGGCATACTTCTAGGTGGGTGACATCATCAGCAAAGGCAAGGACGCCGATAGTGAATTTATAGAGAGTGAGCAGTCTGAAAGCATATTACTGTCCCAAGGTAGATGTAGACAAACACACGGCAGTGGTGTGATCGGGGCAACCAAATATCTACGTCGCACTACAACAACACTACATAGATATGGGACCCGCCACAGACAGTACACCCTTCAAGACAGCAACCAGTGTGTTCAATGTAGGCATCCATCGTGACATTGAAAATGGACACCTGTTGCCTGGATGACCACCATCGCTATACAGGATGTCAATGGCCATGCCCACATGCTTAGTATCACACGTCTGTTTGGAAAGTACTGTGTGTCCATCTACACAATGGCGTACTGGGCATGCTCACACACTTAACAGTTGCAAAGGGCCATCTTGCATGGACACGGATTCTAGACACGGAAGTGCGCAGTTTGGAATGTACTGTGTGTCCATCTACACAACGGCGTACTGGGCATGCTCACACACTTAGCAGTTGCAAAGGACCGTCTTGCATGCATGCACACGGATTCTAAACACGGAAGGGCACAGTATGGTATTACTGTCCCCACGTACATGAAGGCCACTCACATGTATTGACCAGTACACACTCAGGAGCTATCACAGATGTCTCAGGTGCATATCACAGAGGTACACACCACAATCTGCAATGTAGCCCTCCGACATCACCATGTCATTGGACCAGCAATACACAACCATACATTAACATAACACCGTGTGACTCATGACCAGTGCACTGTACATAGGTCTACAGCAACTGTGCAGACTACACATGTACCGACAGGGTTCCATCCTGTGTTATGCATTGCAATGATACCACTGTACATAACCAGGTCAGCTCTACACATACCAGGCCCCTGGGTCTTACACAGCTGTAACAGATGACTGTCACTGTACACCAACGAACACACATGTTAGGCTATGTCATACATGTAATTGTAGTGGATATGTGCATGGACCACACACATGACACATATGTACATAGCATAGCTTTTGCTGTCCTCAATGCAGACAAGTGGCTACAGCAATCATAAGCACGCAAATGGAAGGTGGGTCCATGGCTGTTGAATGCTAACAGTACATGAGGCAGCAATGTTGACTGAGGACACATTCCCTCTGTACTAGTTACCCATGACACCCATCATATCATACAATAGTCCATGTGTTATGTATGTCAACACACATGTCCACCAATTGCAATGCATACAAACATGGCTACATGACAGGCATGTAGGACCAACACACATGTACAATCTGTAGTGTGCATGCAGCTACCATGCATGTGCAGTAGCTGATCTGTGCCTAACTACAACATGCAGTTGCAATGCAACCCCATCATTGACACCTGTATATGGTGACATACTGACAGTACAGTAGGATGTACAGCAGGTATGGCTGGATGTGTGTACATAAAGTTGTGATCCACCTATGTAGATGGATGTTTGACGGGGACGGCTCACAGGTGTGTCACACGCCATCCTACCATTACATGTGCAAACAGTACGCTATGTTACCGTTACTTGACAGTGGAGACATAAAACCTACACAGCGGTCAGGTGTCACCGACAGTACGTCACTTGACACCTGTAACACTTACATCCTCCCGTGTGCATATAGCAGCACAATTGCTGAAGGTAGCATTGGTACACATAATGCGGCCAATACTGCTGCATGTCTGTCAGACGTATCATCATATAGCAGGTGTATCATTCACAGTATTGCCATGTGTGTTTGCTTGTGTGACCATATATGCCACATATGGTGGGAAATACATCCCAATTGTTACACACCCCTGTACACTGTTGTAGAGATCTGTACATACTGCAGTGTGGAAAGCATGACGTAGGCAGGTGTGGTGTGTGTATCACACACATCAGCTATCCATATGTGTATGACATTTGTGGTCTCCATAGTGTGTGTGTGTGTATGTAGGTATGTATGGCTGTCTGGTGCATGGAGTGAGGGTGTATGCTACCATACAGAACACACAGGATCCCTAACCCCTCATGGTGATGCAGTCCACTACCCTGTTGATGCCATTGATCTCAGCCACACTGGCTACCTGTACATGTTCTTTCTCTGTGTCGCGTTGTGTGGGTTCACAGTACGGTCCTCACCTCAACACTATGGGGTGTGCGTTATAGTGTTGTTGACCCCGTGAGTGTGAGCATGTTCCTGTAATGTGACAGGGTATTATTGCTACACAGTGAGGCCTCATCCTATCAAGTGGCCTCTAACATTATCATTGGCCAGACCGCTGTGTACAACCCCTGCACCATGTCAACATATCTGTGATGTGACATGGTATGGATGTCACATCTCTAGCCACTGTAGCCTAAGCTGCCCACATGCTTCTGGATCAGTATATGTGTGGACATCTGTGTTATGTTAGACTTTCCAACAGTCAGGCTGAGGCTATGTATAGGATGCTGATATTGCCATATGTGCCTGTGAGTACTCCACAGTTACACATGGGAGACTGCAAACAGTGCTACCTGTAGGCACATGCAAGTAGACCATAAGGAGGGAACCAGGGCATCATTACCAGCATGCTGTTACTGTTGTTACCAAGACACATACTGTGAACATATAACAATGCATGCTAAACCTGTACTACATGTTATGTCTGGTGTGTGTCAACAGTACACAACTAATGTAATATACACGTCTTTCACTATTCACACACAACTAATGTAATATACACTTCTTTCACTATTCTTACACAACTAATGTAATATACACTTCTCACTATTCTGTTCACCCTGTGCATCAGACCATTTGAGCATGTCTCTGCACCAATGGTGTGGATGACAGGGATGCAGCACAGGCTTCATCATATGCACAGGGTGATAATGTTTGCCAGGGGCATAGGCTGCACCAATGGATGACATCTTGTGTGTGGGTAAGGGCCAGTGATATGATTGGACATGTCTGTTCAGTATGCATGTGGGTGTTGTGGTGCCCTACAGATGTCTTTGCTGTGTGCGTGTATGTGTGCACACAGTTCTGCCTTTTGTGAGGCCTACATGGGGTATTATTGACAGCTCCAGATTGTACAGACCAGGTTGTACAGCTCACTGTGTCCGGCCACGGCCACGTGACCTGTGCCTGCCAGGGGTTGCACGGGCACTACCAGGCGGAGGTACAGCTTGGCTACTGTCCGACGACACATGTCCACTGGAACCGTGTCCCCACTGGGAACGTCCAGGGCCACGTCCACGTGGCCTGCTGTGTCCTGGTGTGGACAGCGCAGCACCAGCTGCACTGCTACTGCTACCAGCACTATGGGAGCGGGCATGTGAGTTGGCACGCTCACGTTGACCTGCACTAGGTGGTGTAGCTGGCTTACGTCCACGTGGCCTATGCCTCACTCCTACCAGATGTTCCAGCACAGACAGCTCACGCTCGCAGATTGCCATGCCACGGTCAAGGATTCCAACCATGTCACCCAATCGCCTGTCCAGAACATCAGCAATCAGCTGTTGAGCATTTGCCAATGCCTGGATGTTGTCATTTAGGGTACGGATAGCAGCCCTCTGCAGCCTCTGCCCTTCTCTGTTCTGCCGTTCAGCACATGCCTGTGCCGCCATTACAGTCTGGAACATGCGTCTGGTGATACCAGCTGCTGTGCTCTGTCCTGCAGGTGCATGTCTGCCAGAGGTCCTCCTATGAGCAACACCGGCCACATGCCTGTGTGGCACATCTGCAGTCATTACACTGACACCATGGTGTGTAGACACACCTTCTGTAGCCACCACACGTTCCTGTTCCACGCTAACAGATGCTGACTGTCCTTCCTCTATGGCCACTGGTGATGCGGTATGTGTTGGCAGCAGAACTGTGTGCGGGAAGAGGGAGACATAGCTGGGATGGCAACCATTGGCACAGATTCAGCCCCTGACAACCCTGCCTGTACCTCATGCATATGTTCATCACTGCTAGTATCTGTGGGGACACTAACATCAGATGGACCGCAGGAGGGTAACGCACCTGCATCACCTGTGAATGCAAAGAAAGACTCTAAATTACAATAGACACACAGACACACACACACACACACACACACGCACACACACACACACACACACACACACACACACACACACACACACACACACACACACACACACACACACACACACACACACACACCATGCATGTGATTTGACAGATGGCATGCAGCATGCCTGTGATACGGCAGAGGGCATGCAGCTCAGACATTAATAGTGTTAGTAAGCATACCTCCCTGGGGTTCACAGTACAGCAAGCAGGTGTCATATAAGTAGCCATGCAGTTCACACAATCATGGTAGTATGCATGCATCCCCGTGATACACCATGTGGACCAAAACAGGATAACAGTACACATGGCTGACGTGACCTTGACATGTAATCTGCTGACGTGTGCATTAACAAGCATAAATGTCTGACACAATGGTGTCCTGACACATGTACAGCATCGTAATGGGCATCACATTGCAGTGTTGTCTGTATGCCCAACAGATAGAATACATGTTTAGTAAATGTGCATGAGCATGGAAGGGTAGTGTGAGCCGTCTACATTGCTATACAGTGTGAAGTACAGACACTGTGCCATTGCATGACATCATGAGGCATCTATATTGCTGTACAATGCATAATATGTACACATTGCATAGTCATAACTGCATGCATACCCATGACATAACTGTGGATTGTGACCCACAATGCTAAAGTGTATACACACCAAACCATGCTGTGTCAAGTGACAGGTCAGTGGAGGACCTACAGATGACACCCCTGCACAACAACTACAGGGTCTTAGCTGCCTGGCAACCATGTCCACACATAGTGGACATGTCAATTCACCATTTCCCACATGACATTGGTGTACCACACACACGAGGTGCACAGCTAATGGTGATGTCCTACAGCAGCAAGGGAAATGCACAGTATCTGTGGCCTGATGTGGTGTCAATGTCTGTGGAAGCTGTACAGGTGACTACTGTCATTCTATGACACAGTCGTGATGTTCAACAGATCTTATATGGTAGACATCAGTGACATCTCCACTAGCTGTACACAGGCTTTTAGGATGTCCAGTGTACCACATCAACTGTATAATCAGTCAACTAAGGCTATAATTGGACCATGTGTGGACAATGTGCAACAGGGTGTGTACACATCACATCTGCTGTGTGGCAATGTGTCTCTGGCCATCCCCCATGGCCATGTGTGTACATGTGTTGACCAAATGTGTGTGATGGCCATCTCACATGTCTGTGTTGTCCCATATGACATAAACCCATAGATGTCAGATATGTCACCATCCACAGGGCTATGCAGACAACGGGTTGTATGTTTGGTATGTGGGGTATGGGTCATGGGATAGTGTGACAATATTGCAGCCAGAACACTACGTGTCTAGGACATGTCAGATGGCACATCACAATGTGTGCACCCAATGCAGGGGCATATAACACAATGGTGACACCTGTGGGCTGCCCATATCACAGCTCACTGTGTGGTACTGTTTGGGTACCACACATGTTGTTCCACTGCATACTACATATGCCTCCATTGTAGAACACCTCCACTGTTGTATGCACAGCTGACCACACATGTAGCAATGACAACTACTGTGGTTTCAAGTCAGTGTATAATTTCGTTTGTATATATTGCACATGGGTGGCCTGTGTGAATGATGGGTGATGCGACCTGTATATCGTGACTGGAACAAACATCAAGTGTGCAACTGTTAACTGGCCACATGGCAAATAGATCTATGCTTTAACATGCCTAATACTGATGACAGTCTCACCTACAATGGACTCATGTCTGTGCGGCATGCCAGAGGTACCTGTATAGGGGTGACACAGCAGTATGAACATTATCCCTGACTGTCTGACAGCCACAGGGTGCACTGTGCATGTCAACACATTCGCCTATATAATAGCATATAGTATGCACATGTGTGCATACACAGGGTAGCATACTGTAGTATGCAGCATGTGTGTCCACATATCTTGCGTATGTTGTTACTTTACATAATGTACAGTGACACATGCAACTAAATGGGATATAATAGCCATATGTGCAGTACTGACTTACCAGGCAACTCCAGGCTCATTGGTTGGGAGACAGCCACCTCCACGATGGCAACTAGTGTGTGTGGATGCTGTTCTGAGGGTGTCCCCAGACTGGCCAGTAGCTCCTCGGTGTGTGTGAGTGGGGGCTGGGTTGGTGGCCCACCACCTGTTCCACCTTGTTCCCTGGTGATTGCAGTGGCATGCTGTTTTGCATGTCATATCAAGTCCGTGCAGTGTCTGCGCACCTGCTGGTAGGTGCGGTTATGGCCACCCACATCGTTCACCCTCCTGCATAGATCCTGCCACAGGTCGTCCCAGTGCTGGGCATGCTGTGGCACATGGCTGAACAACACCTCGTAGTTCTCATGGAGGTACAGGATGAGGACATCATCCTCCTGGCGGCTGTACGCTGGAAGGCGTGTACGAGGCATTATCTGTAAGACATAATGATTGTGACAGGTCACAGTTTCAGAGATGTACAGAGATACTGCTGCACATACATTTCTATGACATCTAGTACATCTGCACAGTAATCTTTGTAAATCATCATGACACTGACACGACTGACGTGTTTGTGTCACACACATGTAACACCCGTTATGCATTGGATATCATCACCATATATGTGTGTCACCTTATTACAGTGTTCATACTCCATGTGAATGCTATCTTGATGTGGGCATGTCTATTTGCCTGCACTGGTGTTCTTACCTATCTGCACACGCCTGGATGTGTCCACGGTACTGCTGTTGACCTTGATGCTGTGTATATGTCACATATCAACACAGACACAGCCTTAATGGACTTGAGCAGTGACAATGCACACATATGCATGGACACCTGTACATGTATGTGTTTTGCCATATACATCTACACAGCACTGTACAGCTGTTTAACATCCTGCCACGGATCACCTGTGTTGGACATGTGATAGACATGGGACAATGGCTAGTTGGACATCATTCGCAGGGATGGTTATCAACCATAGCATGTACGGGCAAGGTTTCCCAGCTGTAACAGACAGCCAGTATGCCACCGCGAGGTGCATCAGTGCCGCATTACTGATCCGGACAGTTGATACTACATCTACCATGTGGCCATCACACCATGTATGACTGGGATGACATGTGCAGCTTTGATGGACAGGGTTGCATGGTTTGGTGGGAGTATGTCACATGTATGGCACAGGGATCTGTCCAGCATGTGGTGATCCTAGTATTAGGACGGTGGCTGTCCATGACGTATGTCTTACAGATCAGGATATGGACATGTAGCATGTCCATCATCATGGTGTAGCAAATGTCTTTATGCAAGGTAGACAGCATGCTGCGTAGTGGAGGTGAGGATTGTGAAGGCTGGTATCGCCCATCCACGCATGGCCATTACCCCTTAAAGGTGATATGTGATCCAATATTGGTCACCCCAGTGCTGTATATGCCTGTCCAATGATCTCCATGCTCATGGATGGCACCCTGTCATGACATGGGTACCTCGTATGACTACCCAAGGGGCCTGAAGACGTCACCAAGGCAGGGAGGTGTACTGCACAGCACCATCCCTTGCACTGTGTCCATAATGTTGACCACAGCTTAGGTGGTAGTTAATGGGTACAGGGATGTTCACCTAGCAGTGACAATGCTAATATCATCCATCAAAATGTGCACATATGCCACGCACCTCACCCAGATAGCCCATTCTGTATGTTGTTCACAACACTGACACAGCTATTCCTCATAGGTCATGGCCATTCACATCCTTACATACACAGATGCCTAACATTTGTCTGTGTGGTATGGGCTAGAATGAGGGTGGAGTACAACACATTAACCCTGTTCTACTGTAGCTGGCACTGGTGTGATATGCACATTGTAGTTGTGAGTCTGTCAACAGGCCACTGGTAGAGCACTCCTGTGACATACAAAGGTATTTGTAATCAAACATCCGTACTGTTTTGTACATCTGTACTGCTAACATCTACAGTGAAAATGGTTCATGGACATGCACACCATACTCAGCAGGGGTATAGTGCGGTGCCACCCATTATGACTGTCGTCACCACTTGTGGGTTGATATTATCCAACACTCTATCTGTATTGTATGGTCATGCTAGGCACTTGTTCAGAACTTGAGCATGTCATGAGCTACTGATTAATATAGCACCCATTCCACACCATTTCCCACAGGTACACTGGCTGTCCTAAAATTTCCAGCTTGCTTATGGTACAACAGCTGTTGTACACACGTAACACACATATCCTGTGAGACATGGTTATATATACAGGCATGTCCGACTGTCACATGCCACTGCTATTGCCTGTCTATATGATGGATATGTCGTACATGTGGCAATAGAGCAATTGTCTCATGTACGCTTTCAATGCTCACCTCCCAGCATACGACACTACAGCCTGTGGGGGATGCACTTATGCAGCCCTGCTGGGGGTAATGCTGTCACCAACCCTGGCTGCACCTGACAGTCATGTGGGGATGCGTAACATTCGCAACACACCCCACTCATCACATAGTCTCACATGATCTCCGCCACAGGCCACACATATGAGGACAACTTGTGCAGTACCTCTCCAGTCTCTGTGTAGGCACCAGAGGCAGCCTCCATCATGGAACACAACATCACCAACTTATAGACCACAGACTCATGTGTTCCCATCACATACAGCCAACAGGGTGTTATAACATACACAACACACCAGTCATAGGTGAGTCTGTAGGTGGTCACACTGCAACTCCACACAGCAGGCTACACAAGGCGATAGTCGCTTACATCTTGCTGTCGGGTAACTGGTTCTGCAATATAACCTATGCACCCATGCCACACCTCACCAGGTATGATGTGACTGTCATTCTCCATGTTAGTGTGGCTGCCCTGAGATGCCACTTTACAGACTACATGTGCAGGGACATGCAATAGCTCACCAGTGTTGTAGCCCTGAAGGTGTGGGCCTAGCCCTGGGGAGCATTATGCATTCATCAGGACCCGATACCACTGTACAATGACTGACTGTGTCACTTCAACAATTGCCTCTGCTTCTGCTGTCATTCCACAGGCATCTGGTATCTGTCCACTTTGACTGACCTGGTCAAGTACAATGCTTTGGCACAGATGACCTGCACCTGTCAGCCCTGGGAGTACAGATCACATGTAAGGCTCTTGCTGCTTCTATACTGCCTGTCTTGCACAGTTTTCAATAACAGTCACCGGCAGAACGGGAACTGGCAAGCAGGACATGGGATCATGTGACACATTGTTTGCATCTTCCTCTGTGATACACGCAGGCAAGGCACACCTTATAATGCACCACTCCAATATCTCTGCAGTGACTGGGACCTGCCTCTAGGCTCTGCAGAGCACACCTGCAATGACAGGTTATAGACAGACCATACCTTTCAGGCACATACCTGGACTGGCACACCCACAGCTGGGTGTTCCCATATCCTACTATGTTGTACACACATCCTGGCTAGTTACTTAGCACAATGCATCAGAGGTGCTCCATGTGCAACTAACTGTGTCCGGAACCGCTATACACATTGTAACAAGCTACAGATTCAACAACATACCCCACGGTTACCAGACCTCATTTGTTGGTGTACTGGACAGTAGGGCTCAGACAGCTACTACTGATGTGTGACTGACACTACCCCACACTTACCTGGGATAGCCACTCATGTACCGACACATCCATGAGTCATAACCTCCACTCAGCTGGATCAACCCATACACACCACCACCAAGACCAACATTAACCTTGACATGAACACTGCCAACATGGGACTGGTGTTCTACACCTGGGGTTATCCCCTCATTGGTGGATTCCAAACATATGCTAATCAACCTTGTTAGCCACATCCCAGCACCGCACCCTTCACGGCATACACAGTACATGAGTACTACAACACCTACTACAGACATCTTATGACAGCGGTTGTTAACGTCATGACACCCGTGCAGATGGACAATGCACTTACAAATGTTGAAACATACCCCAGTGCACTTCATTAGCACGTACACAACTGCATGGATCATGCTATTCCACACAGAGCCATAATGGTACACACCAGATAACAGACGCCACTCTGGTGGTCAAGTTCCATGGACATAATGCACAACAACAGGTGGAGGCTGTTACACAGTGGTGTACAATCCCATGGGTGGGGTAGCTCACTGGTCAGCCTCAGTAGGGCCACAGGATCCCTCATCACATACTCCAAGACTAACTATGTAAACATTACTGTGACACTTTCCGGGGTGTACCACAAGGCATTATGGTGGTATGTCAGTAGTCATTGGCAACACCCACATCTGCTCTCACATACAACAGTCACTCAGGAACATTACAGACCCAGGTGATGTTGGCAACATGCTGGCAGATGGATTCATTGCTAACATTACACCCTCTCACTCACTACAGGGCCACAATCCATGCAGGAACATTGCGGTGTCCCTGCGGTCACACCTACACAGTATTAACCTGCACTCTATATGTCCTGGGACACTGGCCCCATGTCACCTTCCAAAGTCCCAGGCTGTGATGTCCACAAACCTCTGAACGACATGTCTCCCCACTAGGCCACCATATTCAGTAATAGCCTTGTATCAGACATTGTGGCCCCTGAATGGCACACAGCAACATTTGTCACACTCCACACAGGTGGCACCACAATGCACAAGTGGGACTATAGTCCTACACACCTGACTGGACTGTTCTGCACAGCTATGGGGCACATCATCAAGGACGTCATTTACAGAGACATTGTTGGGCTCCGGTCCTTTGATGTACCCGGGTTGGACTTGTTAGGGCCAGAGCATGGCCCCTACACCTGGTGGACTCCTTTCATACAGTTACCAGGGTAGTTGATGATGGTATGGGAGTCCACACATCCTACATTGTCCTCTCATTGCCTTTCAGCACCGTTCTCCATTCTGGTATTGACAACATACACATCCACCTGCACATCGTACCCTATGTCTCAGGATATTATGCAATGTGGCTCATGGACAGGACACACACAATGAGGGTAGCATACCATAGTACCTACTGCATTTCAGTTACATTTACCATACCACAGTCCTCAGTCATTGGGCCCCTCATGTTCAGTATATGCTTCCCTGAGGTACAGGCTAGCACAGAGGGACTATCCCTGCCTAGCTTTACAAACCCCTGCATACAAAGCACCATGATTGATCCACCAGCTGATACTGACTCCATTCATATGGGTGTCACTGTGACAGATACATGATATGAATATCATGGCCTCAAGCTGCATGACACAAGGTGCATGAACATCACCTTTGCATTACACCATTCACCCACTGACTATCACATTGGTGGTAGTCCCCTACATACATGTCACATTGTACATGTTTGTAGTACACACGTATGTCGCACCCACTCCTGTGGTTACCGTATTGCCACTGTGGCGTGGATATCCTATGTGGCCACACTTATCTGTACTGGGTGTGTAGCTGGTACATAGGCACCCATTGTACCTCTGAACTCAAGACGTCTACACACATTCAAGGGTACACCACCCCATTTAGGGTGTATCTTACACAACAGCTACAGCTTTACATACCACACCATTAACACGCCATGACATTTATTGAGCTCCGACAGTTAAAGTATGCGGCTGAACTACGGACACCACGTCTGTACACATTTGCATACTACATACTCAGAGGTGACCTCTGCTGAACAGACAGGGCCCATGTCCACAACAATATTAATGGATATAATCCACATACACGACATAAGCAAAAGCCACTGTGAGCAACATGCTGATGGATATGTGCACACACGCAACAATGAGTGGGATGTGCTTGAGGGTTACATTCCCAAACCGGTCACTCACCTTGCTTTGGAACATGAGTCCTATGTACATCACGCAGGGACACTCAGTAGCACTGTTCATGTGATACCTCCCTTGGTGGATGGGAGACACATGTACACCAGGGATCACTGCAGTGGCTGTACTGTGCAGAGGTGCAGGTAACACATGGCTCTGCTGTTCACAGGACACTGCCCTAGAGAGGTGCCACTGGCGTGAACACTGTAGTTGTGCTTACACATAGACTTGCCAGACTGCATAGTACCCCACTATGAACCTGTGAAGCTATTACATGTCCTGTGTGCATGGTTACTTGGTAGCCTTTCCATTTAGATTAGCTATCATGCTATTGCAATGTCCCGTGCCTACAAGCCGTATGTATCCTGTTATTATACATGCCAATAGACAATACCTTTGGTATGCATGATATGCCTGTTATGCTGTGTAGAATATTTGACATATCTACCTACAATACTATATATTACACATATTTCACATAGTATCCCATAATGCAAAGCATACTTGCACAGCGGGACCACCTTAGACATGTCATTGTCGTTATATGCCCATACACATGCCTACTGTGACAGTATATCAACATATACTATCCCCTGCTATGGCACGTACTTGTTGGACATACCCTACCACTGACGGCGGGTTGTATGGAAATGTTCTGTTTAAAGCCCTCATGTAGCATCCCTTGTGGTGTCTGTGATGTGTACCTTGTGGCCCACTGCTGGACGCACAGTTTCTACATGCGTTAGTATGCTCAGCAAGACATCACTACATAAATACGTTTTCCCACTTTATGTATTGCGGACACTTTTAATTAATGCAAACCAGGCTATACATACAGTAAATAATTAATAAAAAACATGTTATACATAAACTTACATACCGAGTGTTCTACATACCTTGTTATTGTTACGGACTTTTGTCTCTATCTCTCTCACACTGCTTAAACAGGTAGTTTGTATGAGCATATGGTTTGAATGTCTAGCAAGTCATCCTTATATACGTCGATACCTGTAACGTGGTTTCCTCCCGCCAATTGGTGTTCCTGAGTGACTAATTACTTGCATATCAGCTGTGCAGCTACTCCATTCCCCAATTACATGCCAACAGTGGGGTATAATTTAATTCTCCACTTAGGCGTTGCCCATTTGCCCTACCTTCGGGGAGACGGCCTGTATTGTGTTTTGTTATGTGTAATTGCAACTGCTATGCATAGAGACGATTATAGTTTGGATTCATGTCCCCCATGGATTGTGTGTGACAGCTAGAGTATGTGGTTCAAAATGTGGGTGTTCCTGTCATCCCAACGTCTGATAATGGACTATTGCAAACAAAACCTGTAACATCGCCGTTTGTTCCATTATATAACAGCTGCAATTTTGCATGGCGCCTTTAATTGTATCTCTCACAAGGTATGTTGATGGTTCTGCAGATGTAATTGACTAACTGGATGTTTGTGCTGTTATTGCAGTCTGTATTGCTATAGTTTCTAGTGTGGGTGATGTCGGTGTAATGTAGCATATACAGGTTTGTGGGGCTTGCATTTCTACATATTCCATATATATGTTTGTGGGCTTCATCCCTAATTAAAGAGCTATCAGTTAGTAGACTTATGTTACGGGATTGTACATTGGGCCGTTGTTAATTGGTTTCTATATAGTATGCAGGTGAGGTTGATACTTCCATACCTCCGGAATTGCAGCGATATGTAAAGGGATATGTCTAACTGACAGCTATCCCGTGTATTTCTGTCCCAGATATTTGCAGTCATTGCGGTTGTGTTGGTAACAGAACCTCTTTGCCATGGGTTGCCACCTTTTCTTATGGCCATTGTTGGACACTTTGCGGGACACACAGCGGTGTTTACAGGCCAACACATAGCCACGGTCAGTACACAGGTTAGCACATACTTTTATCCTCAATACATACCTATTGTGGGACTTTGGCTACTTATCATATTGCATGTAACATTTACGTTTCTTACATACAGGCATAACTATTTAATGCAACTATTACATTATATGTGGGACATATTAATGTCCTACAATCCTGGACATTTGCCCTTTGTAATGTTTTATGTCAGGACACACCTACCCAGGGAGGGGCTGTCCCTCCTAATGTGGGACAGGTGGTAACCATATGCCTACGGCTAGCTATACCCACACCTACCATAATGATCTACCTCCGAGTTGGCACTAACAGACACATGATGTGGACACACACACACATTACAGTCACAGGGAGACGCACACGGCACCCTCAACCCACACATACACAGACTACGGCGCTCACAAACACATTTGAACACAGTACCTACGTGGACCGCAACACCGGCAGCAGTAACTAAATGTCCCTTCATATCATCATACTCGTGGTTGTACTGTTCCGGTACTGTGTTCTTTCGGTCTTTCAGCCTCGTGGTTACGCATGTCGGTATGTTACACATTCCATAGTTGGCAGTATCCTATTTATTTGTACCTCCGAGGTGTTATGAATGTCGTTGACCTATCAATATATATTTTTGCAGATATCGCTGACTCCGTATATATCAGCATATATCACTCTATCGCCCTTTCTATCTGTATTATATATATGTATATATGTGTACATATATATATATATCTGACGGGGAAAGTGACAGGCAAGCTACACCTTTTATTGTGTACTTGTTGGTGTATACTGTTTCCTGGACTCCGTACGTTTGTGTCTGTACCTGTCACATTACACACCTGCCATAGTTTAGGATTACCAGCTGTCCCACTCTGCGAGGGACAATCCCTCTTTGGGCAGTTGTGTCCTGCAAAATATTTGTGAACATGGCAAATGTCCTGGGATTTTAGAACATACTTATTTCCTATAGTTTATGTAATAGTTGCATAAAACAGTTATTCTGTATCTGAACCACCTATATGTTCTAGAAACAGAATAAGTAAGTAAACATTACAAGAATGAGCTTTTATCTAGGCAAAACAGTGAAGTTCTGCATTTCATACTGGCCGGGTGTATGTGTCGGCCTGCAGACATCTGACATATGTCCCACATTGGTCATTTGAAGAGGTGGCAACCCTACCATAGGTACATCTTGCCTAGCAATAGTGTTAGGTGATTCTATACATGACTGCGTGTTCTACACCTGGCAGTGGTCATTTTACCCTTCAGAGCAGGTGCTATTAGTACAGGGATGAATAATGCTGGTTTCACCTGTTCTGGACATCATTGGCCATGATCTGCGCGATATTTGGTGTAGCTTATCCCTGTTTCGCACATATCCATGTAGTCATATTTAAACGTCGCTTACCAGCAGTGGGCAATGCATATTCCCGGTAACGTGTGCTAAACATGATCTGCTGACCTGCATCCGACATGCATTACTCGTGCCTTCGGGATTATGTTACATCCCTTGCAGGACATGGGACCAGGAACATGCACGATGGTCACTGCATTTAACATATGGCCATCTGGGATTTGTACACGTGTTATGTCATTTTGTACGTGGAGTATACTATGGCTGTTACTCCATACTGCACTCACATGGGTAACTCAGTTAGTTTACATATTGATGAGTCCACTTAATGGTATGTCCATGTGATGTTTACTGGATGTGCTCCTGCATTGGGTATGTATATCTCAGTGAGCCACACATGATACTGTGCTACACCTTCAAATGACCATGGGTGGAGCATGCTGGGGTGATGAATACCTGTCATGGGTACACCCCATGCCTTGACACAACATCCATGATTATATTATGTGCAGCCCCTCATTAACACAGCAGGGACTCTGTGCTGAGTGTGTGTAGAACAGTGCTTACACACATGTGCTCCCATGATTGCCTCTGCTCCTCTACGCGACAGTTGGTTACTCGATGTTGTGGAGACAGCGGACACTGTTTGCCCCATTTGGTGTATGGCCTCTGACAGTCAGCCGTGAACCTACCGTTGTACCTGGGAACCTATACACACAGCACCACCATATGGTGATAGGCGCATGTACTGTTCAGGTGTTGACATTCCTTGTTCCTATAGCTGTTGTGTGTACAATGTTTGAGGGCTGCCTATGTGGGATTCACACAGTGGGCCACCTATACATTACAATTTACAGGTGGTCGTGCTTGTGTGCCATCCATTTTACTGTGTGTGCAGGTGGAGTGGTGTGTCAGTCCGTAGGGGCCTACACTGTCAGAGTATGTGCTATAAGTTCCCTCTTTGCCAAGGCATAGGCATATTGGGCATGCCTCCGTCTGCCTACTGGGGCTGGCACAGTGTGTTCATGGTCTGAATCCCTCTGTGCCTATGATGGCCTTGGCAATTGCGGTGGGCTATGAGGGCCTTCACCATTTTGTCCCTGCTGCAGCTGTTTCCTCAGGATCATATTATGTAGCATGGCACATACTATGACAATGTGGGCACACGTGCCTGGAGAGTACTGCAAGGCTCCACCAGATGTGTCCAAGCACTGGAACCGTGATTTCAGCATCCCGAACACATGCTCTATGATGATTCTGGTTTGTGCGTGTGCCTCATTATGGCGTTCTTGCATGGGTGTGTGTGCATTTCTAATGGGAGTCATCATCCACGGCTCCAGTGCATGGCCAGCATCCCCCACAAGGTGGCCATGTTGGATGTCCCCCCTGACAAATACCTGATACAGCTGTGAGGCATGCCAGATATGGGAGTCATGGTAGCTTCCAGGGCTGCCAGCACACACATCCATGATAATGCCCTGGGCATTGCACATGACCTGGCAGTTGATGGAGTGGAATCCCTTGCGGTTTATGTAGTGCCTACCATGTTCACCGGGTGGTGATTTGATTTGTATGTGCGTGCAGTCTATCACAGCCAGTACCTCCGGATAGTGTACCACATGGTGGAAGTGATGCATATTGCTGGCCAACTCCTCCTGAGTTTGGGGGAAGTATATATGCTCATTGGCATGTGGTAACATGGCATCCAGGAACTGGTGTAGTACCCTGGATGCTGATGCCTGTGAGATCCCCATTATATCTCCAGTTGGCCTTTGAAAGGTACCTGTGGCTAGTATTCACATGCTTACACATACCTTCGTGTCCACTGGGATGGGTTCCCCTCTGTTATTTCTGGTTCTCAGGCGTGGCTGGCACAGCTCCACTATTTGTTGTAAGATGTCCCTGTCCACCCTGTAATGCTCTACTATCTCCAGATCATGTAGCCCCTGGTAGGTTACCCTTGGTCTGAACACTCTTCTCCTCCTCCGGGGCCTGCGGTGGTTGTCGGCATCATCCTCCACAACACCGTCAGTCTCTAACACATGCTGATGAATCACAGATATGGCAGCTCCCAACATGTACATTTTAAAAGTTCTCCGTGTGTTTACACCTATGGTGCAGTGTTTGGGAATTCACAGGTGTGTGTAGGGTGCTTTCACACTTTATACTATTGTTCTGTGAACACCGATGATGTCATAGTGTGTGTATGTACGATCGTAGCTACAGGGTATCTTATGTGTTTTACTACCGGAACTACTATTGTGGTGCCTTTGGTGTTGAATTACATTTGGCTGCCGTGGATTACCTCTTGACCTTCCCTTTACATTTCTGCACGTTCCACCTACCATTTTCTGGCATGCATCCAGCAGCCTGCTTTCATTTGTACTTTCCTAGACCTGGTGTATCTTGCGTAATGTGTGCTATTGCCGGTCTACTGTTGGTTTGCTTTGCTCTGCTATGACAGATCTCCTATCTTTGCAATCCAATGCCTCCCCTCCTTTCTTTGCATTCCGATGCCTCCCCTATCCTGTTTTGCAGGTTTCTGCGAGCAGACTTGACAGCTGCCGTCGATTGGCCGCCGTGAGTTGATTGGTGTTGATTGCTCATTAGTATGCCAATTACCCTACTTTGGCATTTCCTTCTTTTCTTCCCCTGATCTTCTTGTTTGTGCTCTTGTTCGCGGCGCGTGCATCCGCTTACTGGGTTTCGGGCATGTTTTCATTCCCATACACATGCGCTTTTGGGCACCATGTGTGCTCTCAACTAAACGATTCTATACCTTCCTCCCCACCCCTGTCCTGCAGCTTTGCTTAGCAATGGCCAGGCCAGTTTGCATTGCTCCAATGTGCTTGTTACTATGGTGGCACACCCCTCTGCTGATGTCATGTATCTCCTCTGAGCCACTCCTCGGTATTATAGCTCTGCGCCATATGGTTCAACCTTCATCCGGCGGGGCATTTGCGATTCAGTATTATCTGCCGCATTTGCATGGCATTGACTACTAATTCATAGTTACCGCGCCGAACACTGTTGCAGGCCCTTAGCAACCCTTGCACCGTGGTTGTGGTGTTCCATGCCTACCATTGTGTATTATGGTGTAAACCTGATTTGTATTACATTGCGATTTTATGACATGTTTATATATTTTCTTTATGTTCCAGTTTGCGCACACATGCCCTGCGGTTGTACTGTGCGTTACTGTGGACATGACATTAAATGTTGTTTTTTAGGTGTTGTGCATCTTTTCTTATGCCATTGGCTGTGTATTTAGCCATTGGCATATGTTAACTTTGTAATACATAAGTCTGGTCCACTTCCAAAGCTCCGATGTTCTGTTTGGGAAAATGTAAACCGTGTTTTTTGGTTTACATTTCCGTGGGCTTACGCTACACCTGCACCACTTCATGAATCACTATCTGCCTTCATTTTCATGGTGTGACACTGTGCATGGGGTGATTAGCATACCTATGCCGAGGGCTGCGCAGTTCTGGCGTACGCCGGTAGTTCACGTGGTATTGGATCGTACCTGAATCGCTCGACGGCCATATTTGGCATTATTCCGCCTACGCTACACCTGCGCCTGGCGCAAGCTTCATGAATCCCAGGGTAAGTGTACACGTAGTATAGGTGTTTATGAATCTGGCCCATTACTTTTAGTGTTGATATTATACCAAAAAAAAATAAAGATATGATTTTGATACTTAGTGAGATTATCAACTATTTCACATCAAATGTACATTTGTTGTGAGCCAAATCATGCAGATTTGTGCAAACTAAATGGAATGTAGGCCCATTGAGTACAGTGCTATATTACTGAACAGTTTTTAGTTTTTATAGCAAACCAGTTCTAGGAAAAAAATGTCATGACATATATGCTATATACCACACTTAGTTTGAGAGTATAGGTAAAAGGCTTGTCTAAATTATGTGTTTTGTTCCATATATATATATATATATATATATATATATATATATATATATATATATATATATATATATATATATAGCTTTAAAAGATGTGCCATGTCATTACTAGCATTGGAAAATGCTACTTCCATGAAAAATGTTCTATGATTTTTAGTCCTTATGTAATGATAGTTCAATACAGATATGTCCCATGCTAATAATATATTCCCTGCCATGTAACCCTCCATTATGTGAATAATGTAATGGAATTTTTCAGGAAGTCAGACTGGGGTATCTGTGGAGCCTGTATTCTGTGCTTTCATAAAGGAGGTAGTATCTCAAATACTGCTTGGCAGTTCTCAGTAAAAGCTACAGAAAATTATACTTGAAAATTTAGGGGATCACTACACATATTCATTCCATGCTTAAGGATTTAGATATAAGCCAACACTGACACTGTCTGGGCCATTTTGCCCTTGCTATCACAGATAATTTTGATGGTGGTATATTTCCAGTATCATAATGTCTCATTTATGAAGAAATATTTCTGATTGTTCTGTCTGATGGAATATAAATTTAATCCAGATATGCTGTGGGCATCCAAACAAGCCACAAATCCATCCTTAGCATATATAAAATGTAAGGAATTATTCCCAAAAGCATGATCAAATATCTTTGCAAGACAGCATTTAATGCCCACATTCATTAGGCAGTATCTCGAGTGTTCACAGATGGCTGTTTATAACACATTCAGGAAATAATATTTTTGCAGTTAACTACAGGATGAACTAAAGAATATCATTCCAATTTTACAGATATTTACAATGTTTAAAGATCAATGAGGCTTTGCAATTTTACTATTGCCAATATGGTAGTTGCATATTTTAATTTGTAGAAAATGCCACTGAATGACCCCACTTACATAATACACACACACACACACACACACACACACACACACACACACGCATTTCTATCTATTTATTTATCTAAATATCTAGCTAGCTATCTGTGTGTGTGTAGTATATATTGCAACATAGTATAGTAATTTCTCACCAATATAGCATTTAAAATGATGTAAATAAAGGATATGCTTTAAAAGAATGTGGTGTATTTAGCATAGCAACAAGCATGTATTAGATAGTTAACTTAATTATATCATTGTTACCTGATTTGTGATTAGTAAGAAAGGCAGCTATAGACTTACCAAAACACAAAACTGTCCTGTCATACTGGGGAGGATCATTTCTTATCAGAAGGGTCCCATGTGTCATGTTTTAACCGGAAGACACTTTCTAGTTCTCCACAGCTTATATTCAGCTACTCCTATGCCCACTTCTCAGTAGTGGGCTTACCAAACCCAATTTAGCCTCCTACGTTTGGGTCTAGTGAGATCAAGGCTCCCTGGGAAAGCATCATAATGCTACTGAGAAGACTTCCTCCTTATTCCAATTGTACACACACACACACACACACACACACACACACACACACACACACACACACACACACACACACACACACACCTGTGCTATTCAAGGGGTCAGCATAGAATGGCCTCTGAGTCAGAGCCCTGTACCCCTACATGGAATACATCTTGGGGTTGGGAGGATGGCCTAATGGTTAAGGTGTTTGCCTTACAAACGCAAGGTACAGGGTTGGAATCTCACAGGGGATAATTGGCTTGGCTTAAAATGGCTCGCAAGGGCAGTTAGCCTAGATCTAATCTAATCTAATCTAATCTGTATCCCTGGCCTTGACCAGAGATTGACCATAATGGTATATTTGATGTGTGAGACTCCCCAGGATGGGAAGGTCTACCCACTTTGTCTGCGGCGTCAAGCTCCCAAGCTACTAATCAAACACAGGTAACCTGGACCATAGTCATGGTTTCTCTTTGCTGTCAGCCGGAGCAACCAGAGGAATAATGTTGGTAAATTCTTGGATGGAAAATAAGAATGTTTTCCAAAAGGAAGTCAGTGAAACACAAGAGTTTAAACACTATTCGAGAGCACTTGAATCCAGCCGAGAAGAGTTTTCGGACTTTTATTTTATAAGAAGTAATTGCAGCCCTTTCTTTATGTGGCTCATGGCCTATAATGAAGAAGGTGCTGATGGACAAGTACTTTGTACTTTTGCTTTATTTTGTTGCCATTTTTTTCTTGTGGAATAAAATTGTGAACATTTTGGTAAACACTTGGACTTTTCAAATCAGTTTTGATGAAATTTGAACAGTAAATAAGACCTTTGGTTTTCCTAAAAATGTATACAAATAGTGTGGGTGGTCCGTATGAATTGCTAAAAGTCTTTACAACAGTAGTTACCCATAAATATAGATCTTTCTCAAACTGCTTCAGCTAGACAGGATTTTCAACAAAATGGATCAACAGGACAAAAAAAAAAAACATAAACCCTACTCAAGATGCTTGTAATGGATAAACAGATCATCTGAAATATTTAATTCAGCAACAAAGTTCACAAATAAAATTCATAGAAAATTAATTAACAGTTGTGGAAAACAAATAGAATGAATAAAAAATTCAGAATGAATTCTTAATCCAGCAAAATACTTTACCAATGGATAAGTTTAAAGATTTACATACTCGAGAGAACAAAATAATAAGATATATGGTATCCCTGAGAAGCTAGAAGGAAAGGTTTCTCACAACATGGTTACCCAAAGCAGTAACTCTTCCTAAAGATCTTTCATACAACACAGACGAAGCACACAGATCTTTGGCAACCCCCCCCTGTCAAAACCTGGAACAAAAGATTAATGTCTTACTCAAACAAAGAAATGTTTTTGAAGACGGGCTGGACAAATTCTCATGTCAAAATACATACAAACAAAGCTGACAGTGATCATGCTATAAAAAGTCTAAAGAGAAGCAATGCCTGCCAGCCACTAATAAAGGTTTTAAAGAAAAGTAATATTTAGGCACATTTTATGTTTCTGACTATTCATACAGAATAAAACCAAATTACTTAACAAACCTGAAGCTGTTTCATACATCCAGAAAAATAACATAATTCCAAACGGTGATGACAAAGACTGTTATTATAGATCACAAAAAAGACAGCCAGAAAGCATACCTCTCAACTGTCTAGATGTTTGTAGAAAGTCCAGAGTTTTGGATCTTGTTTGTGGTCCATTCCTCATATAACTTGTGGTTTTCTGGCAAATCACTGCGGACCGAAATTATTAAATAATGATAGACATCTGAGTTTCAGGCTTAATTTCCTTCATAAAATGCATGATAATGCAAAACCTGTTACTCTAGCAACCTTCTAATTTTATAGCAGCAATGTTTAAAATCTGTCCCTATTTTTGGCCCTTTGCCTTTGTCTTGCCCAGTATTTTTGTCAGTATCCAGATTTCTTGTTTTAAGAGGCTGAGAGGTATGCCAGAAAGCGAAACATGGAAAATAGTGGCAGCATCTAAAAAGGGCAAGAACTGATAAGTAATCCTGTATATGCATACCCCACTGTATGCACAGCAGCAAGGGCCACCTAGATCACACCCACCACCCAAAACTCTGAGACTGTAATGTATTTTTAATTTTTATTTATTTATTTATTTATTTTTACGTTTTTGGAGAGGCAAGCCCCCCACACCCCCTGCAAATTAAATATACCAGCTGCAAGATTGCACTGCATTGAGGAAAAGGGTAAATACGTGCATGTCTGCAAGAACCACCCAGGGAGGTACGCATGTACAGGATCGCCAACTAATCAGCAACAATAAGAAGAAGAAAGGAGAAAGGAGAAAAGGCACAATACAAGAAAAAAACTGAAGGAAAAAGAAATGCAATAAAACTAGACTTCTAAATATCTAAACTTGTTTTAATAAACTTAAAATGTCTTAACAGGAGTTAATCCATAAGTTACAGTTAAAGATTTTGTATAAAACAGTAACAATTTTCATAGAATAGATAGTATTTTATTTGTTTTTCACAGCTCCAACTCAATATACACGTGTTAATGCAATGTGCTGTCAAAAAGAAAAGTGAAAAAAAGGTAAGCTAGCTTTTTTTATTATCATTTAATATTATAATATTACAGAAAAGACTGAATGAATGATGTAATCTGATGTTCTTAGATGAGTAAAGGATAGCCATCTTGTACTTTTTATGCATTATGCATAATAATGCTTGTTTGATAACTTAACAAGTATGTTTACATTTCAGCTTTGTAATCCCTTTAAGATTAATAACTATTGTTAAAATATTTAAATAACCATTTTTACAAATAAATTACAATGTTCATTTGGATACAATATTTCCTGCTGCATAAATCTGTTAAAATGGTCAAGGGCACATGCTGATGGCGCAAATGTCTGGATGAAAATTATAGCAACAGTTTGTGAAGTAATCCAGACATGAGCTCTCCAAAGTGCAGAATTTCCTCTCACTATTCCCTAAGTAGAGTTTCAGACTTCATACCCTTCATAAAAATCCATGCTCACACAAAACATGTTATTCAATATTTAAAATGTATCCCTATTTTATTATTTATAGCTTTGTCCAGATTTTTACCATAATACTTGTAATTTAATCAACCTGTTTAAACACATATGTAGAGATCAAACAGATAAGGAATAGTGCTAATTGAAACTACATGGCTACTAGGTCGTAAATGCTCATTGCAGCTGAATGCTTCATTTCTGATGTGTGTATAGGACAGGATTGTTTAAAGAATGTCAAGAGGGAAGAAAGATTTTATAGTGCATATTAATACGGTTGTTTCAGGTATATAAACAGATGATAACCCATCCACCATCCATACATCCACCACAATCCTGTCTTCCCATTTGCACAAGAGATGATAATCACTATTATACAATGACTGGCCAGTAATATTCAAAAAGGAGCACGCTGATTGGTCAGCCCAACCAGCATGCGCATTATAAATCCTAGAATACACCAATGGAAAAAGGTCTGATCACCCGGACTTTTTTCCATTAGCATATCTCATAAAAAATTTACTTTTTTTTTAAATTAAATTTACAAAACCAAAGACCTCAAACAAACGAGGGAGACGACACAGAGAAAAATAAGAGGATAATCAGGTATGTTTTGCGAAACTAAAGAAATGTACCCAATTATCCTTTTATTTTCTCTGTCCTGGCTCTCCCGAATGTTAAACGTCTCCTGGTTTCCTTTTTCTTTTAAATAAATAAAATTAAAAAATAAAAGCAATGAAGATCTTCTTTTTTCCGTTGTTTCCTTTGCATAGCAATGATGTGCTGCATAAGAATGGGAATGCAAGTGCCATATGCATGCGCAGTCAGTAAACTCGCAGTTAACAGGAACTCAATCAACCGGCGAAAAAATATCAAAGAAATACAGTACAATTTTCATGTGTTGCACTTTCTGTTTCCTCCCCCGCAGAAACATACCTTACATTTTTAGAGTTTTAAAAAGGAAGATAGGAATAAATTCCCTCTCACCCCAACCTGAGAACAAGTCAAACCAAACAAATAGTGTAGGGTACAGTATTAGTCTGGCCTATTTTTAATAGTAACTCTCGAGCAACCAGAAACTACAGTTATCCAGCATCTACCAATCCCTATGGGTGCAGGTTAACTGAGAGTTTACTATACAGCAGAAAAACCTCAGGATACAGGAACAATGCCAAAGGGCGCCATGAAGGCATTATACAAAGATATTATTTAATAAAAGTAAGTGTTTTTTTCTTAAATAATATCATTTTATAATAGCAATAACAGACTCTGTGGTGTGGTATATTGAAGATTTACCCATGGTTGTCTTTATTTAATTACTTAGGCTTCACCCTTGTGATTAAACCACACCAACGGGGGGGGATCTTTACTATACTACACTGACATCATAATGCAGCCTGAGTCCCCAAGCATGCAATAAATGTAAATAACATTTTCAGCAGTTCCCCCTAAAACTACTGAATATATTGTTTTTAGATTAGCAATATTGTACATGTAAGTTTGTCACTTTTTAATGCCAGAAGTGGGACATTTTTTAATGGTACATAATATTTTGCAGGACAAACCAGATCCACAATAAGTGTAATTGGATTGGAATTCATGTTTTGTCAAAATAAAACATACATCTTGTAGAATTCGAGTTGTTCTGCTGTCTTACATAAAAGTAGGGCATTTCGGGTACAAAATGATCTTTTTATGCAACTGTTAGAGGAAATATAAGAAACAATTTCTGTTGTAAAAATATCAAGACATTTGCATTTTTCATGATTTTTTGCAGGATGCAATGGCCCAAACAGGGACTGTCCCACTTAAAGAGTGGACAGGTGCTAACTCTATGTACATATTGTTGTAAGCATTCATATAGACAGTTGTAGATATAATGTGACCTGAAAAAAAAAAGACATACTAATTTGATGCTCAGGAAAAAAAAAAGTTACTCAAAAGAGTACAGAGATTATGGCTGGCTGCACCCTTGGATGGAAGCACAACAAATAAATAAATTATTTGATGGGGAGTTAACACGTGGAATATTTTTTATAAAGACCATTTGTAATACCATACATTCACTGAATGTTAACAGACATACCTCAATGCAGACTATGATGTTTGTAAAAGATACTGAGAGTGTTAAAGAAATGAAAACATCAAAATATCATAACTAAAATATTTTTCTGCTGGGAATGTGTAACTATACATTTAGCTATGCCTTCTTTTGCCAATCGAGGTAAAACTGGTACTGTGTTGAGTGTGTTCATTAAAATGGATGCAGTCATGTAAAATGTTTTGTTTGAAGAAAAGGTTTTTACTATTTAAAATTTTGCAAACTGATTATGAAGATGCTGTTGTCTTTCGGCTTTTCTCAGTAAGGGGTCGCCACAGCGGAACTCCAGTCCGCTAATGATTGGCAGTAGATTTTCACGAACGCTGAGGTGCCAGCTCGACATTCAACCTTCAACGAAGGCACGCCCATTTATGCATGTCTTTCGAATGCCCACCCAACCACGGGGAGGACATGCAGACTCCACACAGAAGGCACTCCCCGCACTCCAGCCGAGAATCGAACGGGAGAACCTCTTGCTGTGAGGCAACAACGCTAACGCTGCAGCATCTATTTGGTAAAAAAATAACATACAGACAAAAGGACTTTATTTCTTTATTGTAGTGAAATGTTAAATTTTGTTTTTCCAAGAGCTTTACTTATAGAATAATCAAAGTGCTATTGGACAGAACATGTATGTATTAGCAATGTCGTAAATGCTTGATTATGATGGTTAAACCTCTTAAAATGCTTCCAGGTTGGATTGTCATTATTAAACATGAATGAGGCCATCTAAAGAACAAAGTTATTATAAACTTATTTAGTGTGAAGGCTGTGCTTGTTTCACTTGTATATTTTGAAAGTGACTTCCCCGTTTATGTAACGCCTCATGCATTACCCTACTGGGGGATGATGATGGAGCTCTGGAACTTCAGCTGTCTGATGTTCAGTCTGCTGATGAGAGAAATCACTAGTGATACCATTGCTGGGGGATTTCCTCCTTCGAGTTGGTGCGATTGTGGAGTTGGTATACAAAAATTCAGGGTGGGGGTGGGGTTGAGTATGCTTATTTATGACCTACATTGATTTCTGACAGTAGCAGAGGACTGGACAGAAAGAAAGAGACGAAGAGGGGGGAAGAAATGATGGAAGAGCGAAAGAGGGGATATAACAGAGATAAAGGAAGGGAATAGAGAAGGATATTATATTTTTGATAAATATCACTCTAGATGTGAATACGACTTGCAAACTAAAGAAAAGAATTTGAGGAAGACGTGAACAAGGTATACATGTTAAATTATTATACTTATTTCTGATATATATGCACACATCAATTACCAAAGACCACGTGGCTTCTAATGAATTAAAGCTATATTTTTATATTTATATTAACAAACTCTTCACTGTTGTACCTTATAAATCAATGTATTCAGTACTTTATAATTTGTCAGCAATAAATAAAGTACTGAATAATTTGGTAATCAATGTGCATTAAACAGAAATGAACATTATTTCACATGTATATAAGCTATATGTTCTAATTATTCATTTAACCTTAGAATTATTTTTTAGTAATGCAACACTGCAGAGCATATTATGTTCATGCCTCTTCTAATCTTTTGTTAAATCCCATTGTGTATAAATACATGTATAGTTTTCTTTTCTGTGTAGGTAGGTTTTTTTTTTCTTTTGTTTTTTTTTTTTTAAATGTTCAAAATTTCAAAAGTCGAACATATGGTAGTGGCCATATGGCTTTTGGCTTTTTGAAATTTCGATCATGCATAGTAGATGCGCATATATATATATATATATATATATATATATATATATATATATATATATATATATATATATATATATCTATATGGGTCCTTGTTATTTGATTGAGTTTTCAGAAACTTGAACTCCATATGGTTGAGACCATATGATCGAAGTTTTGAAAACTCAGAGTTGTTGAATGGAGATTGTGGTACAGCGAGGACTGGGAAATTTACCCTTTTCCTCACTGTAGTATGATCTCAGAGTTTGTATATATAATTTGCTGGGGGTGTAGGGTGCAGTAAAAAGTAGATTTTTGTGGGGTGTTTCTGATGTTCAAGTTTTTGGAAACTTCATCATATGGTCTCTGATATTTTGTTCGAGTTTCCGAAAATTCAGTCATCTGACATAGACCCTTTTATATATATATGTATATATATATATATATATATATATATATATATAAAAACTATATATAATTATATATATATATATATATAAAACTATATATAATTATATATATATATATATATATATATATATATATATATATATATGATATGGGTCTATATTAGATCAGCGAGTGTGTGATCGACCTTATTTTAGCTTAAGTGAAAAATATCGAAGCAGCAGAAACTCAAATTTTTTCCTAGGAAAAGAATTTGGTTTTCCATTTCTGTTGCTTCGGTATTTTCAGTGCTGTGGTGGAAAGTTACGGGTGGGATTCAGGTAAGTGTACGATTGTGTGGATGTGAGTGTTAGGGTGGTTTAGGTGAGTTAGGGTTAGGTATGTGTGCGATTGTGTGGACATGAAGGTTAGGGCGGATTTAGGTGAGTTAGGGTTAGGGAGCGGGTGAGGTGAGTGTGCGATAGTGATGGACCTTAGGGTTAGATTTTGGGTTAAGGTAAGTAGATAGTGGTGTGTGCATAGTTTAGTGTAGGGTTAGGTGTCAGATTTTAGGTGTATGTGTATGGATTTCTGTTTGTTTGGTGTGCTTGTGTTGTGTGTATGTGTTTTGGATCAGCGATTTTTTTCCCTAGGAAAAAAATCGCTGATCTGACAGTTCGAGATTGTAAGCTTCCGCTTACATAAGGTCGATCAATCAGCATTCGCTTTTTTAAGTGTTCGCTGATATAATATAGACCCATATATTATGTTTATATCTACATAATATTATTCTAGTATAAATGATCAAATATATTCAATACAAAAAATAAAACGTCAGCAAAAATAATTTTCAGAATTCAGATAAATGAAAACCTGTAATACTGAATATGAAAAATATTGCAATCTTTACAATAAAACATCTCCATAACACTAAACCTAAATTTGTCTGAATAGTGCCAATGTTAGAGAAAAGTTTTTTTTTTCCTAAGGTAATGTGTAGAGTTTGAGTTAGGGGCAGTGTTAGGATTAGCATGCATAACTAAGGTGGACAGGGGCACTAACTCTACTGCCTGTACCCAAATCTAACCCTACATCTCACCTTAAAAAAAAAAAAAAAACTTTCCATAACTCTACCATATACAAGACAGGCTCAGATGGACAAACATGTACCAGCATGCACTCAGATCATTAGCTCTATCCCCTTACCTAACCCTAACCCACACAAACTTGCACATACATGCACACATGCACAAAAGCTATGCCCTCGCCTAACCCTTACCCTAACCCTTACCCTAACCCTTACCCGCATATTCTCTTACACACATACATTGAAGCTATGACCTTACCTAGCCCTTACTCTAACCTAGAGCTGGATCCAGCACTAAGCAACATAAGCAGTTACCTAGGGCCCCGTGGCTACAAAGGCCCAGTCTGGCCAGGAGGCTTCATAAAAAAAAAAAAAAAAAAAAAAAAATCTTCTTAACACCGGAGTGATGGTGACTTCTCCCTTAAGGAGGACCATGAATCGGTTGAACACATGCCAACATGGATGTAAACACATTCTGCACACGCTCATGGAATTTAAACTAGTAGTGCCATTTATAGAGAAAGTAAGTGCATGTGTGTGTGTGTGTGTGTATGTGTGTGTGTGTGTGTGTGTGTGTGTGTGTGTGTGTGTGTGTGTGTGTGTGTGTGTAATTTAAACTAGCAGGTCAGATATTTCTGTACGAGAGAGAAATTGTGTGTATTATGTATGTGTATGTGTGTATGTCATTTAAACTAGCAATACTGTTTGTATGAGAGATAGTGTGTGTCTATTGCTATATGAGAAAGAGAGAGAGAGAGAGAGGGTGTGTTGGTGTGTTTGTGTGTGTGCATTGCTGTGTGAGAGAGTCGGTCTCTGTATGTGTGTGCTGCTGTGTGAGAGCAGAGAGAGAAGGTAGGTCTGTGTGAGAGATTAGGTGTGTGTGTATGTGTGTGTTGCTGTGTGAGAGTAGAGAGAAGGTAGGTGTGTGTGTGTGTGTGTGTGTGTGTGTGTGTGTGTGTGTGTGAGAGAGCAGAGAGAAGGTAGGTGTGTGTGTGTGTGTGTGTGTGTGTGTGTGTGTGTGTGTGTGTGTGTGTGTGTGTGTGTGTGTGTGTGTGTTGAACATACCTCTGAACTACCCAGACTTAGCCTCGTAATTTTGGTTTGTTACATTCTTCAGAAAATGCATGCTAACACAAATCCTGTTATTCTAACAACTTTCTAAGTTAAAAAGAGCAATATTTAAAATCTATCCATATTTTTGGTCATTGTATCTCCATTATTTTAGGCTTTGTTCAGATTTCTTCCACTAAGAGGTTGAGAGATATGTAAGGCCCTGTTTAGAGGGGGGGGGTGGCAAATTAGTGTCTATATTAGAACACTGAACTTTCAAAATTTAGAGTGTCGAATTTAGAATCGAATAAACAGAAAACCAAATTTTTTCCTAGGGAAAGAATTCGGTTGTCCATTTCTGTTGCTTTGGTATTTTCAGCGCTGTGGTGAAAGGTTACGGGTCGGGTTCAGGTAAGTTTGCGATTGTGTGGACGTGATGGTTAGGGCGGTTTAGGTGAGTTAGGGTTAGGGCGTGGGTCAGGTAAGTGTGCGTTTATGTGGACGTGAGGGTTAGGGCGGGGTAGGTGAGTTAGGGTTAGGGCACGGGTGAGGTGACTGTGCGATAGTGACAGACCTTAGGGTTAGGGTTTGGGTTAAGGTAAGTGGATAGTTAGTGGTGTAAGTATAGTTTGGTGTAGCTTTAGGTGTAAGACTTTAGGTGTATGTGTATGGATTGCTGTTTGTTTGGTGTGCTTGTGTTGTGTGTATGTGTTTTGGAACAGCAAATGTTTTCCCTAGGAAAAAAATTCACTGTTCTGTATGTTCGATGTTTTAAATTTTCCATTAATAGGGTTCAATATTAGAACACTCGAAATTCTGAAAGTTTGGGGTTCTAATATAGACCCGGCAAATTAGTCTATTAACTTGATCAGGCTTGACCCTGTAACTTGGTTACAGGAGGCAAGAGCCTGAATTCTCTATACCAACTACCAGACTTCTGAAGGAATTTTAAGCTTCACTGGAGACAAGAGCCTGAATCCTCTACACCAACTATCAGACTGCTGAAGGAATTTTGAGCTTCAGTGGAGACAAGAGCCTGAATTCTTTACACCAACTACTAGACTGCTGACTGAATTGTGAGTTTTAGTTTCAGTACATTTTCAGGGAATTATGAGTTTCAGTGCATTTTCATGGAATTGTGAGTTTCAGGCAAAGCCGAGTCTGTTTTCAATGTGCAACTAATGGTTTTGTTTGGCAAATGGCAGTCATTGTTTGTGCTGTAGAATTTTAAAGCAATGTTAGTAGCATAACTGCCTTCAGTGCAGAAGACTGTAGATTCAACTTCCACACCATGTAGATGGAGTGCTGATATTGCAGTAGTGCTGATATTGCAGTGCCCTTATGATTGCGGCTTATTTGGAGCATTTTGGGGTTCTGCTCTCCTGAGTGTGTCCTCCTTTGTATGAGATGCCTAGTAACTATGACATTTTGTTGGTTTGTCAGTCATTCCCTATTGCAATATTACCAGCTTACCATTTTTTTTTAATGTAACACAGGCAATTCATTCTTTAAAGGCAGCAGGTACTGAATTTGTAGATGAAACATTGAACTGTAAAGTTGTTTGCCAGTAGCAAGCTCTTCATTAGTTACAGATCGCTTTAATGTGGAATTATTCAGATCACATTTACTTCTGCAGAGACTGTGCTTATTGACTGATACTGGTGGACTGTAATGACAGACGTTTGAGTCGCCTTTTATGATTAAAACGTTCTGAAATAGGCAGTTTTGTCATTAATGGGTTATACATTTTATTTCATTGCTTACTGGAAAATGCTCAAAACCACAAATTTAAAACACACTGTAACAAGTGGTGTTATGTTACACAAGGAATATAATTTATAAAATCAGGAAAGTAAATCAAAGAACACATACATGTATGCATGGCCCTAAAAATGTGTGCAAGGAGCCTATGGTTTGAAAACAGCCCAAAGGTAAACTTAATTTTCCACTGGCCAGATGCATTTTATTTGAATGTGGGTTTTAATGCCATTTCATTGAATGTGAGTTTCAGTGGCAGAGAGGTTTATTGATCATGCTAAGTCTGTTTTCATTCTGAGACTGTATTGTTTATTTAGCTAATGGCTACCTGTAATCATTGTAGAAGTAAATAAGAAAACAGTATGCACACTGATAGGTTTGAACAATGTTTATGGGGACTGGGGAGAAATAGCTAAGTAATAGAAAACTGGAATGGTTGGGGAGGGGGTGGGGGATTACTTTAGTAGGTGCTGCTCTGGGGGCCTCCAGTCTATTACCCTGCCTAGGATCCCATTTGACTATGATCCAGTTCTGCCCTAACTTGCATACATTTGCATGTGCACAAGTGCGCGTGCGCACACACACACACACACACACACACACACACACACACACACACACACACACACACACACACACACACACACACACACACACACACACACTCTGAAGCCATATCCTTACCTAAACTCACCTCTAACCATAACCCTCAAACACAAGCACAGACACTCCCATCCCTACCCAAAATCTGCTTACCATTTTCAGTAAAACAGATGTTCAAAATTCCAAATATTTAACAAATTCAAATATTCTGCAGTTCTATCTGCCCCTTGCACTTTTTGAGCAAACATACCGTACAGATGATAAGTTGCAGGAAAAAAAAAAAAAAAAAAACAGAAAAGGAAAACATTTTCCTTTTTTCCCCTTTTCCTGTATGCTAAAGACAAAAAAAAAAAAGGAAAAAACTTTTGGACTTAATTTCTCTGTATGGAGGTAGAAGGTGTTTAGTACCCTATTGTGCAGGGATAGGGTTAGGGGGCAGGGCACAGGGGTACAGTTTTAGCATTGTCACATCACAGCAAGAGGTTCTCTGGTTTGATTCTCAGATGGAGTTTCTTCTGTGTGGAGTCTGCATTTCCTCCCTGCGTTCATGTGGGTTTCCGCTGGGTGTTCTGGTTTCTTCCCACGTTACAAAAAGATACATCTGGAGCATTTCTCCCCGGGTCTCCACTCAATATTGGCTTTGTTCCAAGTTGGACTTTCCTGGTAAATGGATATAAAATAAAATAAAATACTTTGAAATTCTGTTTAGAGCAGAAAAGGTAGTAATAGTGCTGTACCAGAAGCTTATGAGAGCACCGAGGTACACTTGGCAGCCATTTTAGTGTATTTCTCTTTGGACTTTCCAATCTATTTTGCTCAACTGTAAAGTTATTCCTTAAGGACATCCTTCGTGTAAGACTTGAAGTTACTCATTGAGAATCTTATTCTTATTACATTTTAGCCTGCAAGCTCCCAGTCTTAGATATCCATCCTGAAAAATCTTTTCAGTGGTAGTCATATCATCAGGGGGATTTCTTTTGTTGTGCAAAGCAGTCTTCAGACAAACCCTGCCTAAATTGCTGGAAAATCTATCATATTCTTCTAAGGCTAAAATGGCAAAACTCAGTCTGTGTAGGTCACTTTACTGTAGCAGCCCCAGCTGCAACACTTTTTAAAATACAAATCTGCTGAGAGTGTTTGTGATGTTGCAGCTGATACCTTCATCCACACTTTCTCCCACCACTACCGACTACACTTGCAGCTTACAAACAGGATAAGGTTTGCAGCTGCTGGAGGCTCAGCCTCCCTCTCTTTGCTGACAGGAAAACTCTGAAGGGCTTTGAGCCCAAACTTGTCTTTTAATCAGCTGACAGTTTGGGTGCATGGAAGGTGTCCCTGAAGCTTTGGAAGCTGTCCGGCTGTTATATCCTTGGCAGGATATAACCCATATAGCTAAGGCTGCTGTAACAGTGATGATCTGAACATCTACTGTTGTGGTAGCTTGAACCTGCACAACTGAACGTTTTGCATCTATATTTTTATTTTGTAGCTGTTGTATTAACATGTATGCTATCAGTTGCTACTCTCTTTTCTGTCAAATGCACCATGACCTTGGAGTGTCTGTAGTGATTCTAAATTATACAAGGGTTACCCTTCCTTCCTTCCTTAAGGTTAAGATGACTGTAAACTGTTAATTGAACTGCTGTCTTTGATAGTTTTGAAATTAAAAAATGGTTTAATACAGAATGGATTCCTTTTATTGAAAACAATTATTTTAAAAAAAATCAGTATATCAAAAAACTTCATTAGACTAATGCCAAGTCTGGAAAATGTCTTCTTAAGAAGCTCTGACTCACTAACAATAATACTCATTATTTCACTATATCCCAGAAATAACTTCTACTTATATTTTAAAATATCTCTAATAACATAGGAAGCCACAGTATGAAGTTATAATGTTGCTTTAGTTCTATCCATTTGTAATTCTTTGTCGCCATCTAGTGGCATAGCTCTTTCATTACATGTTACAATTGCAGGAGCAGCAACCAGAATTCTTTTTTTTTTTTTTTTTTTAAATCTTTTTATTGAAATAATTTGAACAACTTACAAATCCAACAGATGACAACACCAAACATACCAGACTAACAAAAATACAGATAGTTTAACCCAAACAATAAATCAAATAACTATATACAAATCTCATCTAAACCCAGACCCTGAAAAGTTCAAGTCAATTTTATTATTTACAAACAATATATTATCACAGTAAAATATGTTCAAATATTTGCTTCCAAAAATCCTTTATTTTCGGCTGCTGGTTCCGTATATACAGAAAGTATTTATGAGCATAAAGTTGTTTTCTAGCTATCTGTTTGAATCCTTCCCACGACAATTCCCTCCTATTTTTCCACTTTAAATTAATATAGTATTTGATCAACATGAAAATAGAAATGAGGATCCGAATTTGATCTTTGTGTAACCCTGGAGGGGGTATATGGAGAAGAGTAAATTTCCATGATAAGGTTGTTTTTTCGTACCCCATTTTCTCTAAGTTGACCCTAAGCGCACACCATAACTTATATGCTATTATAATGTAACATATTATTATTATCTTTCTTTGGAATTCTAGAACTTAATTTTCCATCTTTTTTGTATATAACCAAATATAAATATCTAACTTTATCCTTATCGGAGCAAAAACTAAATGACAAAAATGTATTAATTTTTCCAAGTATTTAATAAACGTCTTAATGACTGCGGTGGTGGTGCTGCGGTAACGTTGTCGCCTCACAGTTAGACGCTGCCCATTCGATTCTTAGAGCGTCTTCTGTGTGGCGACATGTGTGAACAGGCGTTCCTTCATTGAAGGTTGTGCTTTAGGCCCGGCAAGCCAGCATGTAAAACTCTACTGCCAATCATTAGCGGACCGGAGTTCCGCTATGGCGACCCCTAACCGGGAAAAGCCAAAAGACACAAACAATCTACTTATTACACCATTTCATATTAAAATGATATCATCAGTAAATCATGCATAAATTTTCATATATCTAACATTTTCATTAACAAAAGTATAATTTTCTTCCCAGAAGGCCATCACTAAATTCACACAACTAAGTGTCATCCTGGCATCCATTACCACTCCCACTATAAAATTTCATTACAAAGCACAAAAGAAAATATGAGTTAAAACTATATCAATTAGCCCAATTAATATTCCTATCCATGCTAATGATAATTCTTTACTTTCTAATAATTTAAATCCAAAACACTCGTAACTTCTTTGTGATTCCATGCATTTCATGTGCACCAACCATGTCCTTACTTTCAGGGGCCATTGATGGAACATTATACTTTTCCATTCCATACACCATTTTGTACATCTTGTATTAATATGTATGCTGTCATTTGCTACTTTCTTTTTTGTCAACAGTGCCTTGACGTTACAGTGTCTGTAGTGATTCGAAATTATGCAAGGTTTATCTTTCCTTTCTTGAGGTTAAGAAATTCTTAGCTTGAACGGCTTTCCTTGATAGTTTGTTTGCTTATCTCCATGTAATTACTGTATGTTGTAGAAATGTTAATAGGATCACTGTCTGCTTTATTATTTTTAGTTGGAGACAGCCACATCTGGGGAAAGTGAGTAAGTCTTTTTTATTTTTCAGGTTATGGCTCCAAGATTCAGTGATATTGGAGTGAGATTATTAAAATTTAAGTATGTGCTCCCATGGCAACAAAACTTATTTTTATTTTAGTTTATATTTTTTATGCCTATTTACTTGAAAATATTATTTTTAAGATTAATCTGTAACAGTGCTTTATGTCCTTGATGTAATAGTTTAATGTATTTCTACTGGGGTGGGGGTTGGGGATTAAGATATCAATGCGTGAGCATTGTAGAAGCATATTTATAACTATTACAGCTTGCATTGATAAACATGTATGCTTCTGGGTTTTTAGATAACTATGGTTACTTTATTTGTTTTGCATTTTGAAGCAGTTGTGTACATCTCAGGAAAAGCCAAGACCAAGAGGACATAAACATACTCATAGACAATTGTATGACATCACAAGTGACAAAAGTTTGACCTCAGACTGCTATAGTTGTCAGTGTTGCAAATAAACATTTAAGTACAATGTTATTAAATAATAAAATTAGACATTCTTCAACATTGGGGAAGCATACTCAAAGTTCAGATGAAATGATTACAATACCTCATGTTGTATGTGTGTTGCTTACTTGAAATTAGCAGTACACTCCACAACAACTCCTATTCCACATTATTTGTGCATTGCTACAGTGATCCTCCTGATGATTAATGGGTGGCTTTTCATGTATCTACATTTGATTACGTTTCTTAGCTCCTACTCTCTGCTGTTTATTTAAGTTGCGTGTTTGCATTTCAGATTTCATTGCTGTTTGTTGCTTGCTATATTTTTACTTTGCTGATATCTCATGTATGGTGGGCAGCATGAATTATTGTTGACAGAAATGTGTTCCATGGACAAGAGCACTCATGGAGTGTTGCACTTTTTTCTTTCTCATTTTTAGCTGTTTTCTTCAATAAGGCAGCTTTGGGCTTTGTATTTATTCCATTCATATTTTCTGTCTTAAAGAGTGTATTATATATGTATCAAGCTGCATTTTACAGCTTTCTGTCATATTGCAAGGTGTATATTGCATCATTTAGAATTTTATGAATCACATCTATTGTTTCTTATTGTTAGAAATGACTTGCAGGAGGATGAGAACTGAGGGACTTTAACTACACTGGACACGTATTAGTGATATGGGTATTGGAGGACAGGACTGCATTGAGAGAAAGCCTGATTACAGGGGAAATGATATGGAAGAGTGAGAAAACAAAAATCAATGAGTGTGGTGGGCAGCATTTATTTGCAGGTAAAGACATTTTCTTTTAAATATTTTGTAAATAGCAACAAAGGTAAAAGAGGTGTTAGACTAAGTAATGTGGAAGAGTATTATGATGGATAGATAGATCTGGCCTTACAAGGAGTCATATAAAAAGAATGGCAAACACAGGCAACCCAGATGTTAAGGAGACATGCTGTCAGGGTGCCTCAGTTAAGCTTCTTAAAATCTGTTGCTGTATCTGTTTTCTTTTTCCTTGATCATGGCTCACTAGATGGACCCTTGTCATCAGAGTCTTTTTCATGTACTACCAACATCCAAGCTACCAATATGATACAGTCCTGGTCCTCTAACTATACACAACAACTCCACAGGTGTTACATAGAGTGGTTGTAGAGTGCAGGTCACCTGCAGAAAGACCTCACACAAGAGGACATTTACCTCTTGTCACCACTTGAACAAAGATGCTTTTCTAGCCAGATGATCCCAACCTGTATGAGGCTGGCCACATCACCACTTAGCAGCTGCCAATGTACATGTTTATCTCCATCCAGGTTCATTAATTGTCTTGGCCTTTGGCTGTACAGCTGGTAACACTTGTCCTTGTGGGCCTTGTGATGTGGCTGAATGCTGTGAAAACCCCACCCTGTTTTCGCACTGAACCAGCTGCACTTACAACTAATAAAGGAAAAGTGTGAGCACTGATAAACTGCACATATATGAAAAAGGCATAATGTATGACACACCAGAATACATACCATTAGTCACCACTGTTAGTGCAATGTGGTGAACCAAATTATCTGCTTGCTTTCATTGTGTAGAGTGCCATCCACAAAGCAATTTATGCAATATAATTAGTAATGCTGCTGTCTTACAGCATTATTAGCTGTGTAGAGACCAGCGGATACAACATATCACAGTGACAACATGACCAAGTAATAACAACAGGAAGTACTAATACAGTCTCATATGGCACAGTACAATAGCTATGCTGCTTTGCAAACCAAATGTCTTAGCATAAACAGTCAAAGTCTGTCCATGCTACATAGTCAGATGTGTTTATATCCATCCATGATATGCAGTTGCATTCAGAATTCATACACATCTATTACATTATCACCAGACCATGCTGTTAGCAGTAATTGTGAATATAGGTATAACTGAACAACTGTCAGTTAAAGCCCATCAGGCATAATGGTCACATTTGTGCAAAGCAATCACAATACATGACCAGTAGCAGCAGTTGGTGTCTTAGACGGCATTATGTATTGCATAATGGGATAGTGGACACAAAGGCATGTCTGACACTTGTCTCACATGAAGAGACTGAAAATGCAGTGCATATGGCTCAACAATGTAGCACTGAGTATAATGACAAAAACATCATCTGTCTACAAGGCTGCTGATATACAAGGAACATAGCTATGATACTATAAATAAACTCTTTCCACCCTTCTAAAACCAAAGCACAACTAAACACTATATTCTAGGAGTACATATGAGTACTGTTGATCAAACAAAGAGTCAGGAATGTCTGTTTCCATGATAACTATCATAGTATTCAAAATAAAATACATTTCTGTTAATATAAATGAAGGCATTCCTTGTGCATGTACGCATACACACATACATTGCACACCATCAGAACACGCACATATACACACATGTGCATGCACATGCCAGTATATGTCTGCATGCAGATCACAAGCAAATATGCACACCAGCAAATATGGTCACCAATAATACTTTAGTATCATGTTATACAAAACTCATAGTTGAATTATATGAATGCAATACCATGCCATGCAGTTTAATAAAAGGCAGTTTAATATGCTTAATCACATGGCTGATATATTTTATATCAGTTTATACTATTATAGTAATATGCAGACCATAAATTGGAGATATGAAAATACAGTAATTTTCTACATTACCACATGAAATTATAAAGTACATCTAAGCACATGGATTACAACCGATTACTACAGTACCATAGAAACAACGCACTACATATAGTAGACATGCTGTGTTAATACTGTAATTTATACTACTGCTACAAAAAGGCATCACAGTATTTCTAAGTACATACATAATTTATGAATGGTTACCATGTAGAGTATCATATCAGCCCATAAGTTGTAGGCTGGGAATATCTCACTCTACAACACTACTTAATGGATCACAGTACAACTAAACCCATCGCTAAGTGTGACAAACTCTGTAAAAAGTTATAAAAATGAAATACTGAAAGGCACCAGTGGACTCTGCTTGGCTTGCTTTTAAGGTCATTCATATCCTGCATTTGCCTTCAGGGATCATGTTATCCCTATTGATGTAATATTATTATTGTAGTGCCCATCATGTTATGTTTTAGGTCACCTAGTCAAATTCTAAGAGACATTGCCCTATTTATGCTGATTGCATTCTTGGAAAAAGATTTTCTGCTCCTCTCACCTGACACCACAGCTGCTATAGTCTGCTGCCCTGAGACTACTTGCGGTATAATACAGCCATTTACTTAAAGGAGAACCACATCCAAAAACTAAAAAAAAAAAAATGTTTTTCAGCATATCTTTAATATTTCTGCATTAATAATCAAAGTAAGTGGTTATTATTAGTTCTGAGCTTGTTTTAATCAAAAATGGCCTGAAAATGGGTTGCTGTGCTCCATGATCTTGTTTTACAGTCAATGCTTTTGCTTCCCGAGGGCATTTTAGAGGGACAGAGAGAAATCCATATGACAAGAAGATCATTTACTGTGGTTACCTCTTTTTCCATCAGCTTACAACAACACTGTGACCACCTACTTTCAATTGTCAGCATCAACCTGCACTTTTCTGTGTTTTTTTCCTTTGACCTTTATTAGTGGATATCGCTGATACAGGATTTTAAGGAATGTTTGAATGACAATACTGAAAATGTAGTAGTTAGTTGCTCTTTTCAAGGTAATTCAGTGTTCAAGTGTGAAGATTCTCACCCCTGTGTGTTTTGGGGGATGAGCTGGTTTGTGTTGCAGTGACAGTTTTTAATACTGTAGATAATATTTGAGTCTTGAGTCTTTGATGTTAATCTCCCTTCCCATCTCACTGACTTGTTTCATCTAAACACTGCACACAGAGCAAAAATGCTGTAACAAAACACCCGAAGAAAATGTGTACTTTTACAGAAAATACAATATAGAAAAATGCAAAATCAAACACTGACAGAAAATCATTAGAGTAAGATGAAAATGTTTTCTTTCTTTGTGGCACTCTTAGAATTTGATTAGAATATAGCTCATAACTAATCAGGGAAAAATCTCAACAGAATCAGGGACAAATCCAGAAATAATCAGGGATAATCAGGGATACTTTTCATAGGTTCATTGGTTCATAGGTAGGTAGTAGGCTATTGGCCCAAGGGCCTAAGTAAGCCTAGTCAACGAGGTTCTCTGGCTTATGCCACCCAAGAAAGTTAATTTTCTGGGCCCCTGTCGAGCAGAGCCACAGAAGTGATCCCCAGGGTGTATTTCCTATTTCCCATCCACTCATCAAAATTTTTCTTGAAGAGTGCTAATGAGGAACTTTGCTTGACATAGATGGGTAGCTCGTTCCAGAGTATAGAAAGTCTCTAGGACAGGAATCTATTCCTCCAGCATGTCCTGTTTATTGTGGTGACAAGGTTTAGGTCCCTAGAGCATGTAGCTCGGAGGGATTGGGATTTCATAAGGTGTAGCATGTCCAACAGCTCTGGGTTTAACATAGCTTTATATATTAGGCAGAGATCTCCACGGAGTAGGCGATATGCTACAGAGTTAAGCTGGAGTTTTTTGAGATGGTCAGCGTAGGGCATTGAGGCCAGTAATCCTCTTTGTGAGATACTTCTGTGGCCTTTCCAGCTGCTGCAGATGTCTTGTGAGGCACCTTCCAAAAGTGGAGTTGTACTCTATAATTGGTCTAATGAGTGCTGAGTAGAGGGGAAGAATGATCTCTTTTTTCCTGGATGAGAACCCTTTTGTGATGAGGTGTGCCACATAGAAGGATTTCCTGACTACTGTGGTGATGTGATTATCAAAGGAGAGACTACTGTCCACCTGGGTCCCAAGGTCTCTTATCACACATTCGGAATTAAGTAGACTACTGTTTATGTGGTAGTTCATGTGTACAGAGTTTTTACCAAAGGGGATGACAATGCACTTTTTGCATTGAGCTTGAGGCCATGCCTCTGACACCAGGCATCTCTCTCAGTGAGGCCCTTTTGTAGGATGTCCACATCATTTGGAGACTCGACTATGGCTCCTAGTTTGCAGCCATCTGCAAACTTCATTAGCCAGAGGCCTTCTGTGTTAGCCTGTACTTCAGAGAAGTAGATACCAAACAGGAGAGGTCCCAGGACTGAACCCTGTGGTACACCACTTGTCACTGGTTTGAAGTGAGATTTGGAGTTTGCAACTTTTACAGTGTGGGTTCTGTCAGTGAGCTAGTTGGCAACCTATTTTGTGATGTAGGGATTTATACCAGGTTTAGTGAATTTAGCTATAATTCCGGAATGGGGGATGGTGTCAAAAGCCTTGGCGAGGTCAAGATAGGCTGTGTGAACCACCTTACCCTCATCTATGGCTTTGGTGTCTGCCTCAAAGAAGTCGATCAGTTTCAGAAGGCATGATCTGCCTTTCACAAACCCAAACTGGGTGGGGTCCAGAGTTTTGAGGTTACCAATGTCTTTGTTTATGAGTTCCATGATGATGCATTCCATGTCCTTGCAGACAAGGCTCATCAGGCTAATAGGGCGATAGTTCCCAGGATCAGTGGTGGCTCCCCCTTTGTGAAGTGGGATAACTGTTGCTGTGCGCCATTCAGTGTGCACAAAGCCTGACGTGAGACTATGATTGAACATGGTGCTTAGGTAGGGAGCCAGTTCGTTCTGAAGTTCATGTAAAATGCAGCCTGGGATGTTGTCTGGTCCCATGGATGCTGTGTTTTTGGTTTTAGAGAGTGCAGCTTTTACCTGCATAGATGTGATTACAGGGACTCTGCATTCTTCCTGTATAGATATGGGCCCTTTAGGGGGTGAGAGGGGGGTAAAGTTAGCACTGAACCTATCTGCCAGGATGCTGGCAATATCAGTTGGTTCTGTAATTTTCATGCTGTTGTGCTGTAACTCAGAGCAGATCTGGGTGTTGCCATTGAGATTCTTGACATAGCTATAGAATGCTTTGTGGTTGTCCTTAGAATCAGTGATGATTTTGTTTTCGTAGCTAGCTTTGGAGGATCTTATAAGGGATTTCAGCTTCTTACTGAGGCTGACCAGGCAGCTCCTTCACTCATGGGATTTTACTCTCTTTTGCAACAGTTTCTTCCTTCTGTTGTAGAGTTTGTTTATGGCAGGGGACCACCAGATTGGCTTTCTTTTTTTGGAGGATAGCATCTTGGTTTTGTTTTGGGATAGCATGATCCATGCACTCGTGTAAGTGCTTATAGAGTGCATTTGTGTCGGATTCAGCAGTCTTAACTGTATTGTCCATCTGCATGGGTGTCATGGTTCACCACTTCTGTCTTAAGAAGTATAACGTTGGCTTTGGAGAAATTTTTTACCATGGTTTCCTTAATGGGGGGGTGGGGGCAGGATGTGGATATCTAGGGTGATTAGCTTATGGTCGGATCTGATCAATGAGGAGTTGATTTCAGGTGTGGAACACCAGTCACTCATGTTGGTAATGACTAGGTATAGGATATTGTTGCCCTTGGTGGGGGTGTGGATAAGTTGATCCAGGGCATTGGAATTTATGAATTCCAAAAAGTGTTGAGTGAAGGAGTTGGTACATGAGTAGTTTTCCCAGTTAATAGTGGGGTAGTTGAAATTGCCCATTATTAGGGTGTTTGGTTGAACCCTAATATTTTCCAGTATATCAAGGAAAGAGGAGTGGGAATCCTGGGGCATGGTGGGGGATATGTAGCAAGCTACAATTTGGATTGCAGTTTTGCCCAGAGTTAGTTGCACTTGGATAACCTTGGATGCATTATGCTGCACAACTAGCCTGGAGGTGTGGATAGCCTTAATGAATATGGACACACCTCTGTCTTTGGTGCTCTGGTTCAGGTTAGATGGCCGAAAAGTGTGGTATGAGTTATAGCCTGGTAATGCAGGGGTGCTCTCTAGAGCCTTGAACCAGGTCTCAGTCACTGCACAAATATCGATGTTCTCCATTTTAAGGAGTGCCTCAAGTGAGTACATTTTGAGATTTAGACTTATAGCATTGAGTAGCATTACCCTTAGTTTTTGCTTGCCTGTTCCTCTTATGGTGGTGAATTTGTCATTTGAACCTTGCCTAAAAAAGGCACTATAGGGGTGGCAAGATCCTTAGCCAGTATCCGGAATCCCAGGCGTGACAGGTGCAGGCCATCTCTGGGAAAGCATTGTGGTCTGTCGATCATGTCGTCCCAGGCAGAGAGATAATGGATCCCCTTAGAATGACACCAGAAACTTAGCCAATTGTTGAAGTCAGTCATTTTGTCCTTGTACCGTGGTATCATTCTAGGCGATGGCAGGATGCTACTCATAGGTAGGTACTAGGCTATTGGCCCAAGGGCCTAAGTAAGCCTAGTCAACATGGTTCTCTGGCTTACGCCACCCAAGAAAGTTAATTTTCTGGGCCCCTGTCGAGCAGAGCCACAGAAGTGATCCCCAGGGTGTATTTCCTATTTCCCATCCACTCATCAAAATTTTTCTTGAAGAGTGCTAATGAGGAACTTTGCTTGACATAGATGGGTAGCTCGTTCCAGAGTATAGAAAGTCTCTAGGACAGGAATCTATTCCTCCAGCATGTCCTGTTTATTGTGGTGACAAGGTTTAGGTCCCTAGAGCATGTAGCTCGGAGGGATTGGGATTTCATAAGGTGTAGCATGTCCAACAGCTCTGGGTTTAACATAGCTTTATATGTTAGGCAGAGATCTCCACGGAGTAGGCGATATGCTACAGAGTTAAGCTGGAGTTTTTTGAGATGGTCAGCGTAGGGCATTGAGGCCAGTAATCCTCTTTGTGAGATACTTCTGTGGCCTTTCCAGCTGCTGCAGATGTCTTGTGAGGCACCTTCCAAAAGGGGAGTTGTACTCTATAATTGGTCTAATGAGTGCTGAGTAGAGGGGGAAGAATGATCTCTTTTTTCCTGGATGAGAACCCTTTTGTGATGAGGTGTGCCACATAGAAGGATTTCCTGACTACTGTGGCGATGTGATTATCGAAGGAGAGACTACTGTCCACCTGGGTCCCAAGGTCTCTTATCACACATTCGGCATTAAGTAGACTACTGTTTATGTGGTAGTTCATGTGTACAGAGTTTTTACCAAAGGGGATGACAATGCACTTTTTGCATTGAGCTTGAGGCCATGCCTTTGACACCAGGCATCTCTCTCAGTGAGGCCCTTTTGTAGGATGTCCACATCATTTGGAGACTCGACTATGGCTCCTAGTTTGCAGCCATCTGCAAACTTCATTAGCCAGAGGCCTTCTGTGTTAGCCTGTACTTCAGAGAAGTAGATACCTAACAGGAGAGGTCCCAGGACTGAACCCTGTGGTACACCACTTGTCACTGGTTTGAAGTGAGATTTGGAGTTTGCAACTTTTACAGTGTGGGTTCTGTCAGTGAGCTAGTTGGCAACCTATTTTGTGATGTAGGGATTTATACCTAGTTTAGTGAGTTTAGCTATAATTCCAGAATGGGGGATGGTGTCAAAAGCCTTGGCGAGGTCAAGATAGGTTGTGTGAACCACCTTACCCTCATCTATGGCTTTGGTGTCTGCCTCAAAGAAGTTGATCAGTTTCAGAAGGCATGATCTGCCTTTCACAAACCCAAACTGGGTGGGGTCCAGAGTTTTGAGGTTACCAATGTCTTTGTTTATGAGTTCCATGATGATGCATTCCATGTCCTTGCAGACCAGGCTCATCAGGCTAATAGGGCGATAGTTCCCAGGATCAGTGGTGGCTCCCCCTTTGTGAAGTGGGATAACTGTTGCTGTGCGCCATTCAGTGTGCACAAAGCCTGACGTGAGACTATGATTGAACATGGTGCTTAGGTAGGGAGCCAGTTCGTTCTGAAGTTCATGTAAAACGCAGCCTAGGATGTTGTCTGGTCCCATGGATGCTGTGTTTTTGGTTTTAGAGAGTGCAGCTTTTACCTGCATAGATGTGATTACAGGGACTGCATTCTTCCTGTATAGATATGGGCCCTTTAGGGGGTGAGAGGGGGGTAAAGTTAGCACTGAACCTATCTGCCAGGATGCTGGCAATATCAGTTGGTTCTGTAATTTTCATGCTGTTGTGCTGTAACTCAGAGCAGATCTGGGTGTTGCCATTGAGATTCTTGACATAGCTATAGAATGCTTTGTGGTTGTCCTTAGAATCAGTGATGGTTTTGTTTTCGTAGCTAGCTTTGGAGGATCTTATAAGGGATTTCAGCTTATTACTGAGGCTGACCAGGCAGCTCCTTCACTGATGGGATTTTACTCTCTTTTGCAACAGTTTCTTCCTTCTGTTGTAGAGTTTGTTTATGGCAGGGGACCACCAGATTGACTTTCTTTTTTTGGAGGATAGCATCTTGGTTTTGTTTTGGGATAGCATGATCCATGCACTCGTGTAAGTGCTTATAGAGTGCATTTGTGTCGGATTCAGCAGTCTTAACTGTATTGTCCATCTGCATGGGTGTCATGGTTCACCACTTCTGTCTTAAGAAGTATAACGTTGGCTTTGGAGAATTTTTTACCATGGTTTCCTTAATGGGGGGTGGGGGCAGGATGTGGATATCTAGGGTGATTAGCTTATGGTTGGATCTGATCAATGAGGAGTTGATTTCAGGTGTGGAACACCGGTCACTCATGTTGGTAATGACTAGGTATAGGATATTGTTGCCCTTGGTGGGGGTGTGGATAAGTTGATCCAGGGCATTGGAATTTATGAATTCCAGAAAGTGTTGAGTGAAGGAGTTGGTACATGAGTAGTTTTCCCAGTTAATAGTGGGGTAGTTGAAATTGCCCATTATTAGGGTGTTTGGTTGAACCCTAATATTTTCCAGTATATCAAGGAAAGAGGAGTGGGAATCCTGGGGCATGGTGGGGGATCTGTAGCAAGCTACAATTTGGATTGCAGTTTTGCCCAGAGTTAGTTGCACTTGGATAACCTTGGATGCATTATGCTGCACAACTAGCCTGGAGGTGTGGATAGCTTTAATGAATATGGACACACCTCTGTCTTTGGTGCTCTGGTCCAGGTTAGATGGCCGAAAAGTGTGGTATGAGCTATAGCCTGGTAATGCAGGGGTGCTCTCTAGAGCCTTGAACCAGGTCTCAGTCACTGCACAAATATCGATGTTCTCCATTTTAAGGAGTGCCTCAAGTGAGTACATTTTGAGATTTAGACTTATAGCATTGAGTAGCATTACCCTTAGTTTTTGCTTGCCTGTTCCTCTTATGGTGGTGAATTTGTCATTTGAACCTTGCCTAAAAAAGGCACTATAGGGGTGGCAGGATCCTTAGCCAGTATCCGGAATCCCAGGCGTGACAGGTGCAGGCCATCTCTGGGAAAGCATCGTGGTCTGTCGATCATGTTGTCCCAGGCAGAGAGATACTGGATCCCCTTAGAATGACACCAGAAGCTTAGCCAATTGTTGAAGTCAGTCATTTTGTCCTTGTACCGCGGTATCATTCTAGGCAATGGCCGGATGCTACTCAGGGCTAGGGTCATACCTGCCTGGGCTACAAGATCGGAGAGCTCTTCCATGTCTCTTTTCATGTAGTCCAGGGAGGTACGTCTCAGGTCATTCACACCAACATGGACAATGACAGAGTCATATTTGTACTTGTTGTGGAGTTACCTGAGTGCGTGGGTTATGTGGCTGATCCTGGCAACCGACAGGCAGCTGACAGTAACCTTCTCCTTGTTTAGCCTGGTGAGTGGGACATCAGTGTGCCTCACTACAGAGTCACCTATGACTAATGTGTTGGTTACGTTGGTTTGCCTTATGGCTGTGGTTTATTGGCACACTGAGTCTGTGGACTATGTGTCATTTGGGTTGTGTTGGGGGGTAGAGGTTGCTTGTGTTTCTGCTTTGGAGGTCTCTGTTGCTTGAGCAGATTATTATTGAGAGCCTCTGCGAATATTTTTGTGTTTCTATGTGTGGATTTTGGTGGTGTAGGTTTAGTGGGACTATGTGATGAGTGTAGTGTGGTGCAAGTGTTTACCTTCTCCTTTTGACTGTCAAGTGCAGTCTTGGTTGGAGAGAGCTTTACCTCCAGTTTGGCTAGATAAGTGCATCTCTCACAGGTTGTGCTGTTGGGAGGTGGGAGATAGGAGGAAAGGGTTGTCTGTGTACATAAGGCAATTGCTGCATTGCCTTAAGATGCCCAGATTCATCAGATAGACAGGAGAAAACACTGGGAGCTGACCCTTGGACATGCCTGAATAAAAAACTACTTTCCTCTAGACAAGTGAGGAAAGTGAGTATAAGAGCTATTTTTCTCTAACCAAGTGAGGAAAGTAAGTACAAAAACTGTTTTCCTCTAGGTAATGAGGAAGGTTGAGTGCTGTAGTAATTTGTAGCTTATTTAGTGCTAACAACAAGTTCTGAAAAAGTGCTGAGCACGTGTAAGCAAATTCAAGTGCTAAAACTAAGAATCTGTACCTGGATCTTGTGGTAGACAGGTTACCTAGTGCTTACTGCTCCCACTGATAAGCTAGAAGGCTTCCCTCCAACACAGAAAGGCTTGGGGGGGGGGGGCTCAGAAGCTTACAAACAGTCCTGGATACAGCAAATCTGTATCTGGACTAGACTAGTAACAGGAAAGATGGGAAACAAGCACAAATGTGGGCTTTTAAACCAGTAAAGTAAAACTTTTAATGTAGTAGTGCTATTAATTAGAGACATTGACATTAAAAGGGAATGTGAATTAATATACAGTTTCTGAAGTAAAAGGAGTCTCTAACTCTAATTAGTATCATAATGTATTAAATGTAATTCACCACCTTTTCTCCAAAACTCACCAGTTTTAAGAGGCACAGATCTAAAATGTGAGGCAAAATCAGGGACAATCAAGAGGCATGTATCGAAGGAAAAGACGATCAATTTGCAATGAGAAAAAAAATTAAGTGTGAGAAGAGCTGTCTTATTCATTTGCACCTGGAAACTAGGTTTCAAAGCCTTGCTTTAGTTCAGACTTGTAACTATACCTTCAGTCTAAACTTTTATCTGAGGTATGATGCTGGCAATCTGTGACTGATAAGGTACATTTAAATGTCATCTTATTTCTTAAGGGCTCTGTAGTTGGAATTAGTAACATAACCTAATTACTCTCCCCCTCCTAACCTTCATGATCTAACAAACAAAGAGACAGAGATGGGAAACAAAGACATACAAAAATAACTTCAGACATGAAACAAGTGGAAAAATCATTGCATTATGCTTTTTTCTGTATATGGCACATTAATTATTTATTTACAGGGAAGGAAGACCACTTTTTTTGGGAAGAAAAATTGACATTTGAGTGGAGTTCTCCTTTAATTTAGGATAAGCACCTCTGGATCCAGTTATTTATACATTATTTATAGTGTTCACGCACACTGTGAAACACTGCATTTACAATGCACATTAATTTTGTTTTCCACAAATGCCAGAAAGCCAACAGTTTGCAACACTTTGATTTTTGATGCTGGGAAATGTTTCATACCGCACTAGTGGCTGAGGTATCATACTGATGTGGTAGCTTCTTATTTTATGTGAAAATATGATGATGTATTACAGTTTCACATATATTCAAGAAGTAATATTCCATGACATTTTCAAGACAGGCACCAAGGCCTCGGATGAGGAGAAATTTGTGTATACAGCCTACCTGGACTTAGCCAAGGCGTTTGACACTATCCCCCACTCAGGCATCATTGACAAACTCACCCAACTAGGCATCAACCCTTATATCATTAGATGGGTCACTAACTGGCTCACTGATAGAACTCATATAGTGAAAATAAGGGAATACACCTTCAACTGCAGACCTGCTATGAGTGGTGTTCCACAGGGATCAGTCCTGGGACTTCTACTGTTTGGAATATATTTCTCCAAAGTACAACCAAAAACTAAAGATCTGTGGTTGACAAAGTTTGCTGATGACTGCAAACTGGGAGCAGTCATAGAATCTCCAAATGATGTCAACATCCTAAAAGAGGGCCTTACTCAAACAAATGATTGATGCCAAAGTCATGGCCTTAAACTCTAAGCAAAAAAAAATATTATCATTCCTTTCAGTAAAAGTGATGTTCCTGCTAACTACCACATTAATAGCAATACCTTAAGTATGCACTCAGTGGTGAGAGACCTGGGCACACAGGTTGACAGCAACCTTACCTTTGACTACCATGTCTTCCTATTGGTAAGAAGGGCATTCTATATAGCTCATCTCATAAGTAAGCGCATTGCCTCCAGAAAAAAAAGAAGTTATTAACTCCCTGTATCTTCCGTCATCAGGCCAATAATTGAGTACAATGCCCCTTTTGGTATGTACCTTTCTAAGCACCTGCAGCAGTTGGAGAAACCACAAAGTTTCCTCACAAGGAAAATTTAAGGTCTTCATCATCTGTCCTATGGGGATCATCTAAAATCACTTTCACTTTATTCTGTTACTGAGCGGTGATCTCTGCCTTACATATAAGGCAATCTCTGACCCTGCATTATTGGAAATGCTTCATATCCGAAAGTCAAATGGTACACAGGTTACTCACTCTAAAGACCTTAACCTGGTATGTGACATTGATAAAACCTGCTGGAGGGACAGATTTGTCTCCCAGATGTTATCACACCTTTGGAACAGACTTCCCCTTCATGTCAAACAGAGCATTTCATTGGCCCTCTTCAAACACAATCTGGACAATTGGATGGGTGACCATAAATTCACCCCAGGGGTTCTGTGTCTTTTTTGGATGGGGCAATAGGTGCTGATCGTGGAATTAAGGGTAAGAACTTGGCTAGGGTTGTAAGGGCCCTAGGGCCATTAGCCTAGTAACTTCCTATGATCTTATGTATATACCATATTCTTGCCAGATATTTGCCATTTAATGCTATGTAAAGCCATCAAATTAGAATGCATAGCAGTAGAAAGCCATATTAGCTTAAGGACTGTGCAAACGTAAGATACAAGTTGTTTAGTCAAAATCTGCAAGCAGCTTTGTTGATCTCAAAAACTGTATTTCTCTAATAGAGTTCTGCATAAAATTAACATTCTTCTGCTAAGAAAGGTTTTCAGACTCCAAAAGTTGTTCTGTGCAGGCAGTAAATAGACAGACACCTTTGTATGCCACTAGGTAAGTTGCTAAAATTATCTGCACAACCAAGCTAGCAGCCAGTGCTACTATTAAAAGAAAAGGTTACTTCATGTGTTAATGTTGTTCAAGTTTGTTTAGGCCATTATATTTGGTTAGTTAGTGCTTTTCTTATCTATACATAGTTTACCCACCTTAGAAAAATAAACATTTAAGCTTGCTGCTACTGTACATTTTAATGAAGATTGACCTATACTGGCAGCCCTAGCTGCAGACCTAGAAAAGTTATCCTACAGTTGTGGTTTCATCTCGGTTGCAGATCATCTACCTACTGTATAGGGGATATCTCTAACTGATTCCAGTTAGTATACTGTCTGATGTTGGCTTTCTAAATAAAAAAGCCTTCAGATTGTTTTTTTTCTGCTTTGACGGCTTACACTAGTCCACTTTCTACCCTACCCCCATTGCCATCCACCCCCTGTATCACTGACTTTATATTTTTACAGACTGAATCTACTCACAGGGATGTGTTTGATACACCTTGATGTCAATCATCTTCAATTGCTTGAATGATAGGGTCTTAATTCATTTTATGCACCTGTTTTTGAGAACATGCAGTAGGTACTAATGGAGGCAAAAAAGAAGCCTGCTACTAGAAAATCATGTATTAGCAAAAGAAAAAAAGTTTTCTAGTTGAGTCCTACAACATAGCCTGCACCCATTCAGGGTTAGTTGTTCTCTGATTTTACAATCTTTGTATGAGTTACTATCCTATTGTTCATAGGTTCATATGTAGGTACTAGGCTATCTGCCCGAAGGCATTTATAAGCCTAGCCGGAATGTGTTGACTTTCTCCGCCCCCTTATTCCTCTTTCAAGGTTCATTTATCAGCCATTTCAGCATGTCTACCCAGAGATCTTCCTCTTTCAATGCAATCTCATGTCAAAATGCTCTTGAAAAGGGTTTTGCATAAGAGGTCTCCTAGGAAAATAGTGGCCCCTCCTTGGGATCTTAATTTTGTGTTAGAGACGTTAACACTTGCCCCATGTGAACCAGCTAATCTGGCTGACTTGAGTTAATCCTTGTTTTATACCTAATGTAGTATCTGAGTTTACTTTAAGCCAAACTATCCATTTTCCCGTTTTCTTTCCTGAACCTAAAATTAAGGGATAAAGCATACATAGAGTTGCCAACCATCCAGAATTCTTCTGGACTGTCCAGAGTTAAGGGACACTGATCGGAAAACATAGCATGCCTTGTATTAGCTGGAAAAAATAATATCTTCACTTGCTCAGGGACTGTCACATTTAATTTTTAATAAAAAAATACTGTTTTTTAAGGGCATTCTTCTTAAACAATGGTCCAGTTGCACAATCCTATCACACCACGTATGTGTGTGCATTGTTGCACAGATGTCCTGTTCTTCCTTTCCACCTACGTGCAGAATTTTAAATGCAAGAAGATGTTCTGTTCTTGTGTTGCTGCTGAGTAACTATGCTGGCAGGTGAGTGAAAATTTACTGTTAATGTCATAACAGTTTGCATGTTATCCATTTGGCAGGGAAATAATAAATGGTTGGATGGACCATGTGTGTTCTTATTTACAGCATTAATGACATGGTTAATGCAAGATTTGAAAAACAAATCTTGTGCTGTTCACCTCAGTGACTGCTTAACTATGGAATACTTTTTTATCTGCTAGAATTTTTACCCATCTACAAATGAGTAGACCAAACCTGAATTCACACACACATTTTTTGTCTTGTTCCAACTACCTTGCATTACACTGTAAAGTTTTGGTTGCAGATGGTTATTAGTCACAGATCCTGCCATGCCATTTTGGCTTGCACGTAGCAGTAATTGGGTTTATCATTCATGGTTCAATTCTTTCCTTTTAGAAATAGATGCAAATCATTGTGGCAGAGATCTGTATTACTGTTAAATGCATGTAGTCACATTTTAAGACATGCAAGAAACAAACAAAGATACATATGTTTCAAGTTAGCGCCCTCCAGTAATATTGTAGGATTTATCTGATCTTGGAACATGAGGTTTTATAGATTATAAATTTCTCAGTGGCAGACTGCCAATAATTTTGTTAGTTTTCTGAGGAAACTTTTTTGTGTAAGCATTCAGTCCATGTGGCAAGCATTTTTTGTAATTTCTTTTCTGAAACCTATTACAGTAAGTATGTTTCATTCAGTAAAAAGATTTCAATCAGAACTGCATTACAAAAGTATAATTCATTTATAATTGTAAAAAAATAGTTTATATAGATTTGATAATAAAATAGTATCAGTGTCAGCCATATTTAGAGCCAAAATTTACTTCTGACAGGAACTCAACCATGAAGTCACCTGGCTCACAACCTACCATAACATAACATAGCTTTGTATTTCATTGCGGTCATATCCAGAATTATTTACATGAAAAATTGGCAACCCTAAGCATTCTTCTTAACACAGACAGCTGAGGAACTTTCTGGACATTACAAAATCTTTCAGATCTTCAGATTAATTGTCCATTTCTTTTGAAGGTAAGAAGAAAGGACAACCTGTATCAAAACAAGCTATTTCCAAATGGTTGTCTAAGGCTGTTACCTTTTGTTATACTTACCATAACCTCATTTCCTTTATACTTCTCTCCATTGCACAATCCCCACCTCTGCTTCCAACCCCTTCCTGTTTTTGTTTTTTGCCACACCCCACTTCTGCATACATCTCTCCTCTTCTTCTGCAAACCCTTGACACCAACCACTCCTTTCTCCTTTCTGTGTACTGACTCCCCCTACTAGTTAAGCTATCCCTAACTTTCCTACAACCTTTCTTCTAGGTCCAACTTTTACCTCCCTCTTAACTATTGACCCTCCTTACTGACATGCCTTTTTCAATCTAAGTCTTTCTTCTATTGGCTCCCCTTCTTCTCCTGTACACTCCTACCTCATATAACTCTCACCTAACTCCAACTTATTTTCATCCTGCAAATACTAGTGCCAATCTTTTCACACATCCTCTGCAGTGTTTCCCTATCTGCTCATCTATCTTTCCTCTAAATACTATCCTCCCCAGAATTAAAATATCCCTTCCCCTACCACCTCTTTAGAAAATAAAATAAAGCACCTACTATACAAACTACATTCCTCCCTAAGTCTCTACTACTATCATGTGACATTCACCCAAACCCTGGCTCAAACCCCCCCAGTCAATAAAGCTAACTCTCATAACCAACCCTTCACTACTTCTCCAAAAAAGCAAGTATCTTTTTACTCCATGAGTCTTCAAAGCATCCTAAACAAAATTAGTGAACTCCATGCCTGAACGGCTAACCACACCCCTGATATAGTCACCCTGACTGAAACCAGGCTGAAGCCACAATACCGTGACAGTGATATCCTCCCCCCTGGATATAATATTCTTAGACTAAATAGACAAAAGAAAAACGGGGTAGACTGGCCATTGTATATTCAAACCACCTTACTCCTTCAAGTCTAAACCAACCCTCTCCTTCCTTCTCACCTGCTGAACTCCTGACAGCTAACTTTAAACTTAACAATTACACCACTATCACAGTCATAGCTATCTACATTCCTCCCGGAGATAAAATTACCCTTCTAGAAAACATTCTGTCTTACCTTTCTCAAAACATCCACAATGAAACTATTGTTCTTGGGGATGTAAATATTAACTGGCTAACTCTTCAGTTCCCAAACACTACTTCATGCATCAACTTACATGCCTTTGCACAACGTATCTCAACCCCCACCCATATAAACAGATCACATACCCCTAGCTCTCTCATTGATTGGATTTTAGTCACAGATCTCCACAAATGTCATAACCCTGAGGCCCTACCCAACTCCCTCAGTGATCACTCTCCCATGAAAGTTCTAAGATACACTCCTCATTTCACTAGGCCTTACAGATACATAACCTGTCGCAAACTGTCCACCTTCTGCCCTGAGACTTTTAATGCCCCCTCTCCAGGATAAAGTGGACACATCTAACCTATCCCCCCATTGATGAAGTTGTCCACTCTTTCAACTCTACTTTCCTTAACATTCTAAACTCTCTTACTCCACCCCGCACTGTTCACATCAAATTTAATATACCTCCTTGGCTTAAAAATGCCACCCGCACCCTAATGATAACTAGAGACAGGGCATGGAAAAGGTGGGTAAAATTTAAGCTCCCTTCCCATTTGCAAAAATATAAAGAACTGAGTAATCAGACAAAAAACACATCCACAAAGACAAAAAGAACTTCTACTTTAACCCCCAACTGCCCAAAAACAGATTCCAAGAAATTTTGAAACTCTAAAACCCTATCTACACCCTTCTTCTCCCAACCCCTGCCCAAACAACTCACCAGAAAAAACAGCTACCTCATTCAATTCCTATTTCATTGAATCCATATCTAAGCTGATAAATTCCTTCCCCTCTACTACCAACTCAGCTGTTTCCAAATCCTCTCATACTCTCAACTCCTCTACCACTTTCTCTCTTACAACTGTACTTACTTACTATATAAAATCCTTGCTCTTTAAACTTAAACCCTGCTCTGGTTCTGCTGACAACCTGCCTTCCTATTTCCTACAAATTGCTGTTGAATCCCTTGCCCTCTCTGTATCAATCCTAATAAATTGCTCCATCTCAGAATCTAAGGTGCCATCTATCTGGAAAGAATTCTAAACCATACCCATTCACAAAGGAGGTAACTCCACTGACATTACAAACTTCAAACCCATCGTGATCCTCTCACTACTCTCAAAAATACTGGAAAAATGCATACACAAGCAAATCATGAAATACCTTCTACAGGAAAACCTGCTCACTCCTACGCAGCATGGCTTTCGCCCTAAACATAGCACTACAACTGCCCTTATATTCTTCATTAATACCATTGCTATAGCCAGAGACAATAATAAGTTGGTCTCCTGCCTATTCCTCAACCTTTCAAAAGCTTTTGATACAGTCTGTCACCCTCTTCTGCTGAACAAACTGGCTAACCTAACCCTCTCTGCCTCTACTACTGCCTGGTTTTCCAGCTATCTCGCTGACCATCTACAATCAGTGGGATGGCTCTCAGCTCTCTCCTCTCCTTTTCCTGTCAAAATGGGAGTCCCCTAAGGATATATCCTTGTCCCATTACTATTCAATATATTCACTAATCTACTGTACACCTCCTGTCCATAGTTATACCTTGTACAATAAGCAGATGACTCCACCTTCATCACCATCGCAGATACTCCCTTTGACCTTATCTCTGCAACTCAAACATCTTTTAACTCAGTCAAATCCTGGTTCTGTGACAACCAGCTAATTCTTAACCCTAAAAAGACAAAACTCTTACTATTTCTCCCAAAGAACTTTACCCACCTTAAATCTACATTTCTGTACTGTCCCCCAGTAGCACCCCATTAATATTGAACCTGGTACAAACCTACTAGGAGTAATGATAGATGACCGACTCAAGTCTGACCCACATGTAAACAACTGCATCAAAAGGCACACCAAATACTTGGCCTTCTTTATTGAAACAAAACGTTTCTAAGTAACAAAGCAAAAATAATCATCTCTCATGCGTACCCCCTACTTAGCCTTCTATTTGTCTGCCAAATTCTTACCAATCTTAACTCCACACTACTAACTAAACTAGACTCTACCTATAACAAGGTTGCCAGATTCACTGCTCAACAAACTTATAAATTGCATCATTGTCTTTCACTAAGATACCTAAATTTGCTGGATTTACCTCACCAGCTTCTACTCTCTCAACTACAAATAATTCACTCTATACTATACCTGAACTTTCACTCTATACTATACCTGAAATCCTTCTGCCCTAGTCTATCTCCCCTCATCTCTCAATATTCCCCCCCTAGATCCCTACATAGCTCCGACCTTGACCTACTACAAATATACAAACCTAAGACTATAATCAGCTGCAACCTCTATAACTACAATCCTACCATATCATGGAACAAATTACCACTAGAAATCAGGTCCCTCAAACATCCAAATCAATTCAAAACTGCCACTAGAGAGTACCTCCAAACTCACTAGTCCTGCCTCTGTACTCATCCTTCCTGATCTAGCCCATTGATTCACCAAACCTTCAAACCTTTTTAGCTCGTAAACCTCCTCAAAGTATCACTGTTTCTCTCAGTCTCTTATCTCCATTTCAAATGTCACATATCTCATGAAATAACTACATACACTATGAACTCTTTTCATTGTTTATTGAAAATGTTTGTATCAAATAATTTCTCTTATGTGTTATTATGTTTTTTTCCACTATTATTTTTCTGATAAAATGATATTTTATTGTATGTATACACTGTAACCCATTGACACTGTTAACACTAGAATTGTAAAACTGTGGCGCTTTTCTCCCCGGGCCTCTGCTGAAAAAGGGCTACTTAGCTCAGTCGGACTAACACGGTCAACAAATGTAAAATAAATAAAATAACAAAACTATTCCAGGCAGGGTCAAGGCCCACTCTACCAGGGCCTTGGCTTCCTCTATGGCTTTTTGGAAAGGGTTGGATTCTAGAAATATTCTAGAAGCTGCTACATGGTCCTCTGTGCATACTGTGACAAAGTACTATAAGCTTGATTCTTTCTCAAGGTCTAGATCAATTTTTGCTATGACAATTCTCCAGGAGCTCCTGGACCATTTTATTTCCACCTCCCAAATGTAGTAGCTATGGTAATCTATCCATATAGCTAAAACTACTGCAGCAGTGATCAATATGAAGAGCACAGCGTAGTTTGTAAGTTGAACTTACAATAACAGTAGATGTTCAAATGATCACTGTTGCAGTAGCTGCTCCCTTCCTCCATCCCCTTTGTTTTTTGGTGTGATTTTTATGCCAGATTGTGGACATATATTTTTTATTGTTCCTAGCTTTGTCCTTTCATGGCTCAGCCTCCATGTCTCTGCTGGCAGGAAAGCTCTGTAGGGCTTCACTCCCAGACTTGAGTTTTAGTCAACTAAACTTGAGCTGCTTGAAAGTGTGGGTGAGTGTAAGTTGCCATGAAGCTTTGGAAGATGGATGGCTGTTATATCGCAGGATATAACCCATATAGCTAAGGCTACTGCAGCAGTGATCATTCTAACATCTGCTGTTATTGTAAGTTCAGCTTGTGTAACCATACTTTTGCTGTTTTGTGTTGCATTGTAATGCACCGTGTGACATCTTATAAGATTTGTTAACTGTGGAGCTTTTCTCCTGGGGCTTCCACTGAAAAGGGCTCTAACCTGGCTCAGTCAGACTTTCCTGCTAAATAAGTATTGACACACAACACTAATCGAATATTTCATAAATAAAGATAACACTGGCAGTGTCTATTAAGGCGGTGTAAATATGTGATATGACATTTTGCATTTTGCAGGTGTTTGCTTACATTCATATGTTGTGTCATTTAATATACTACTCAGTCTGTTGTCTTTATGCCTGTTGAAATCTGATGTAGTTGCCTTATGGCTCAGGTTGTATTTGAAAAGGGTCTTGCATCAACCTATTTACCTGGTTAACAAACAAAATGAATAAATAAATCTCCCTTATTTTGCCTTTCACATATGTAACAGATACAGAGCAACCTAACTAGTTGCAAAATGCTTTGCTTTGAATTACAAACCACATGCATAATCATAGCACTGTGCTTTTACCCACTTTAAAGTTTTATTTTAAATGTCACCCTCATTGTATTCATAACATTAGAAATGTTTATACTGGTTTGAGTCTTGCAGACCAAGCATGACTTCATGAATTTGACGTATCACTTTTTAAAATAAAACATAAAATTAAGATTTGGTAGAAATGTCATTGCAATTTATTAAATAAACTACAAACATCATATTACACCTATGAAGTGCTTCTTTAAATTAGTGTACATAGAAACATACATAAGCAGAGAGCCCTGCAGGCGTCATCTGCCCTTAAAAGGGGGTGGGGGGGGGGCATATAAAGGATATAGTCTCCTGATAGGTTGAGAGTTCCATGTGAGCTGAATATTTTTACCAGGCCAACTCCTCATTAGTTACAGCTCTGTCATCCCTTTTTTCTGCATAGCTTCATAGAGACAGCCCTTTCTGAATTCTGAATATAACCTTGTAACTTGGGCCTGGGCTGGGTTGGTCAGGAATGAATTCCAAGGCTAACCACTTGTAGTTAAAAGTATTTTCCACTCTTCATGTTGCAGTGTGTTTCCAAATGTAGATTACACATTCAGGATTTATTGTTTCTGTTTTAGGATGAACAGTGTCTTAGAACTTTAACGTTGCAATTAGAAAAGTGAAAAAACAATGTTTAATAAGCAGTTGTGATTGATTTTAAGCAATGTGTTATATGACATATAATTTCTCTTTAAAACATATATGTTGTTGCAAGAATTAGTTGCCTAATTACACAAATGTCTATATGACAATATTGTCTTTGGTTCTTTGTTGAGCAAAATTTGCATATTTTTGACAATAGTATGCAAAAAAGTCACCTGTTACACAATAAAATATGCTTATGGATGGGTAGAAATCACTTCTATCTGGTATGCATAGCCATTGAAATGTATTTGAATGTATATTAGGCCATACCCTTTAGGAAACAAATTATTCAGAAAAAAAAAACAGTTTTCATCAAGCTTGCTAAAATCTCTGGTTGTGTAGTCGCTTTAATTTATGATGATATTGTTTTGTGATGGAAGCAAAATGACTGCATTATATCATGTACTCATTATATGTGCTACACAGGATATTTTCAGTAGTTCAGTTTGCTGAATTTAGTTGTGTTGTTTCAACAGCATGACCGTTTTTCCATTTACTCCTTAGCTTCTCAAAGCATACTTAAACATAACATTTTAGCAAATAAAACTTTCCAGACCTTTTGAAACCACCTCCTTATGAAACTGAAATAATTCTACAGTAAAAAGTTTGTTCCATTCATATGAAAAAGCTGAACTTGTTGCCATAATAGACTATAGTGAGTGAAAGAGGCCATTCAGTCTCATACGAACAGATGCTAACTTATGAAGGCTCCCTGCTGCCAGATTGGGGGGGGGGGGGGGGCAGATAGGCAAGTGGGTGACATAAGGAGGAAAGAAGGAAGAGTGTTTCAGAACTACATGTGGGTGGTTATCTGAAATCCATGAAGACATGGACTTTTTTAGATTCATTGTTGGGGTTCATGCTTAATTTTCATAGATAATAATAAATGTGTGATTAGTGGGTAGAACAAAATAGCCAACTAAATAAATAAATATAAAATAAATAAGTAAACTGATTAATAAAAACACTTTTACTGAGAAAGTAAAGAGTTCCTTTAACGCATTTACCTCTAAATTATCTTAGTCAATTTCCTGTTTTCTCCCTCAGCACCCCTCAGCACTGGTTGTACTTAACTGTTTTCTATGTCAAAATAATATCTTTTAGATACTAGTTCAGATAACAAACTGTAGATCTTATCAAGATTTTTTCTTCTGTTTTAAAGCTACTTAACACTATCTAATGTGAATTGTAAAGTATGCCTTTATGAATCACGTGCATGACTTATGGAAATGTTGATTTTTTTGCATACTGCTGTGAATTTAAGCTGAATAAAATGAGCTACATGCTGTACCAAATGTCATGATTCATATTAATGCAGATTGGCACTGATGTGTATACAGATTCATTTGCCAATACTTTCCACAGACATGTATTATTTTTCCAGGCTGTTTTTACTACAAGCAATTTCATTTTATTTCCTTTCTTTATTTTTTCCTTAATCCTGGATTCTAAGAGCATATGAAATGGAGGCAATCAAGAGTAAATTAGAAAAGCAGCCAGTAGTTTATTTATTTATTTAACATTTGTTGACCGGGAATGTCCGACTAGGTTCCACAGAGCCTGTTTTCAGCGGAGGCCCGGGGAGAAATGCTCCAGATGCATGTCTTTAGAATGTGGGAGGAAACTGGAGTACCCAGAGGAAACCCACGCGAACACAGGGAGAACATGCAAACTCCACACAGAAGGCACCCCAGCCGAGAATCGTACCGGAGAACCTCTTGCTGTGAGGCGACAACGTTAACCGCTGCACCACTGTGCCACCCATCACAGGGAAGACTACAAATGTGGCAGAAAGGAGGATAGATCTCTATCAGCAATAGTAATTTACATGGCTTAGTATTTCTTATTATTTCACTAACTATTGGTGTTACACAAAGTATCTGTAGTGTTTCTTGCTAGTGTGAGATACTTGATGTGATACTTCTGTGGGTTGTTCTGAATCATCACTTCTTTACATCCAGAGTTGCCATAGCAATGCCAGTAGAGGAATTACAAAACAGCAGATTCTCCTCAGTGAGGGCAGCGCTGCTTGAACCAAGTACAAATTAGCTGTCCAAATGTTAGTGGGACTGTCATGAAAGTCATTGCTTTATGTCACTCATTGAAGGATATATCAATATGAATGTCTTTCCAAAATATTCAAGATTATAAAAATTACTCAAATTCTTGTGAGTTGCTTCCCTGTCTGTTGAATTTAAAGATAATTTTTTACTATTCTGTTATTTTCATTTCTTGATGCTCCCTGCATAGAGCATCAATTTTCTACTTCACACTTCTGAGCTATTGATTCCTACCTTAGCTGAGGCCACATGGCCACCAGGGCAAAATATAGGCAGAGGTGGCCTATCATCCCTCAGGGATTGAATTATTTGTGTTATGCCCTATCCTCAGCCCCAGTAATGCATCTAATATGCAGTTCTATCAATGTGGTCCAGGCCATTAATAGTTTGCCAGTGTATGGCGCCTCCCCATACCATGCCAGCATTGGGAGTCTCTGTCTCCGTTATGGGCTGTAGTCCTTGCCAGAACCTATCCTTCCCTTTAGGATAGGCATGTCAGTAAAATTGCTGGCCTTTCCTTTCCATTCCAATATGACTCATCATGAACCAGGCCTAATAACCAAGTTCAAGTTGCCTGCATCATAGTCAGGGGTCCATCAGTCTGCTCTACAGAAGTGGTATTAAAATTATTTTACATGTATCATTTGTAAATATCTACATTAAGCCAGAAGTAGTAATGAGCCAGGCTCATAGATTTCTTAGTTATATCTAAAAATGTAAACCCTTACGAAACATCTAACGTTTGGATAGATAGGAATGTGATGATAATAAACATATTTTAAATCTAAGGTTACCAAAAAACTCAAATGGGAAGAAGGGGTAACAGATTGTGAAGTGAACGCATCTTAAACTTGGGTGCTATCAAATACTGATTTAGGAAAGAAAGGTATAGAACTGTTCTGTAGGCATTTTCTTTCTTTTGTACCAGAAACATTCTTGAATAAATCCTCTTTCCAACTGAGATGAAGGACCTGTTTCTATTACTCTCTGAGAAAGCATGTGCTTTGGGGCAGGAGGAAACAGAGGGGGATTGGTCTGGAGGATGTGGAGTAATTCTCTGGAAAGGGCTGATTTCTTCTCACTTAAAACTCTGGTATAGTCTAGAAATAAGAGGGATATTTAGCTACAGTGGTTTCCTCTGAGTCTAAATGAAAAAAAAATTGAGGAAAAAAAACCTGCATATGTCACATCACATTACTCTACAGATTAAATTGATTGAATCTCTTTAAGAAAAGAGGCATCCCTTTTTATTTCTTCAGAAACCACATAATATGGGTCAATAGCCTCTCCAAGACCATGAACTAAACCTAATTAGACTCCAGCTGAATAGATTTACCTTTTAAGATCCCCCTCTAGCTACATGCACCCCTCTGGATGTACTGCTCAACAAATATTCCCCGAAGGACTTAACTGAACTAAATTATCTTCCAAAGATGTTGGTGTTCCTTATATCTCCACTGACCAATGCAGCACCCTTTAAGATAAGAGAACTGTCACCAAACAGAATTAGGGTGGAAACCTCTTACTATATCTATGTCACCAAACAGTATTAGGGGGACTATTTTTGTATTTCCAGCTCGGGGGTCATCTAAGCAGTGGAATTCCTCTGTATACCTGTAATCCTTTCTATAGTCAAGCAGTTAAACATTTTCTTTATTCATATCTGTGAGTTAAATTTCTTGCCTGCTCCCTGGCATGCACTCAGCATGATGAGCCTCCCCCCCACCCAAGTAGCATGGAATCTCTGTAACCTTTCTCTAAAAATAAAAAAGTAAATATCTCAAATTGGATAAACCTTTGTTACGATATCTTAACTCTGCAACTGCATATGTATCAAACTGTAGAGTTTCTGTTGAACTACACGTTAACTTTGCAAATAACAACAAAACAAAAATATAATATAATAAATAAACAAAGAAACACTTTTAGGGACAGCTCTCGGATTTTCCTCTATGGAAATTATGTACTTACCTTAGCTTTTACCGATTGTTTTTCATTGCTATCTCCACTATCATCATGGGTCAGCCAGCTCTATTCTGCCCATGCAAAACTCTGCTCCCCTACCCTACTACCAATTCTCACCCACCCCATTACATCTAAATGTATATCCTCATAACTCCACCCCACTCTCACCATCCAATTAGAATATCTACCAAATTACCCCTTCTATTCAAATGTCCTACTTACAACCCCCATCCCACTTTTCTTCCTAACTTCTAGACACATGCATCAAACCCACCCAAGTAATAATGCAACCCCCTCTTAGCCTAAACTTACTATTGTAGCACCGAGCCCCCAGTTAAATATCCAGTTAACAAATAATGCTTGTAATATCCTGTCAAATCACTTTGCCAATACTCCTTGCACATGCTGCATCCCTACCAGTTCAAACCCCAAATTATTATATCTCTGCAGTTACCTCCATCCACATAAATCTATTTCAGCCAATAGTTATTCTATTACCTCCCCTGAGCTATTTCACGAGACCCTAATATACTACTCAGCACATAAAATCATGACCACTCCCCATACTAAATCACACTGTAAACTGCTAACAACTGCTGCTACAAAAATATAATACACTTTGCTCTTATCTTATCTCCATAGTACAGCAATGCAGAGACATCCATCCACATCCAGGTCCCTTCCCTAATTTACACCTTAGAACATGTCCTGAAAACCTAAACATAATAACACTACACCTTAGAAGCCTGCATAACAAAATAGTACACTTCCATGCCTTGATTGACCAGTAAAAACCTGATTTCCTTGCCTCAACTGAAACTTGGCTAAATTCTAATGTAAAAGATTCAGAAATTAGCCCCCCCCCCAACTTTAGCATAGTTAGACTTGATAGATCCCAAAATAAAGGTGGAGGATTAGGCCTGCTTTACCCTGACACCATTCATATCATGCTCTTTAAGATAACATCCCCACATTCGCAAACACAGAGATACTTATATCCTTTCGAAATTAATAGCACTAAACATGTCTGTGTCATAGTACTATATTTTCCACTAGGTCAAAACATACACATACTTGGAGACATACTATCTTGGATCTCACAAACAATTAACCATGAGACATTCATTTTAGGTGATGTCGACATCGGTTGGCTAACACTCTCCTCTCAAAGTGCTACCAATAGTATTAACATCTATGGCTTTACTCAAATCATAAATTGTCTAACTCGATATATTAAAAACTATGGCCAACAATCCACTCTAGACTGGATTCTTGCATCCCACACTACTAATTGTACTACTTTGGGCACACTTTCTAATACCCTCACCTACCCATATACACCCTCAGAACTACTACACATCTACCCAAAAAACGCACATTGAAAAACATCTGCAACCTAAATAATTTTTCTCAAGATAAATTCAACAAACTGCTGAAGAAGAGAAATCGGTCAATTCTGAAACATCTTTCTCTTGATGCAGCAGTACAGTATTTTAGCACCACTTTTTTAAGTATATTTACTGCCCTTGCTGCAATGTGCACAGAAAGAATCAGAAGCAGTCCTGCTCCTTGGTTAGGCAAAGATGTAAAAATCTCATGAAAAAAAGGGACATAGCCTGGGATCACTGGAAACAACATAAAAATGAGGTAAACCTGCAAGTATTTAGCCATCTCCACAACCAAGTAAAGAAACAAGTGAAGAAAGAGAAACTATTATATTACACCCAATCTAACATGAGCATAGATCTAATCCAAAAAATTCTGGTGCTCCATTTCACATCTGCTTAACCCTGGGACCAAAATACACTACTGCCGTTGCCCTGATGCCCCAGCTCTACAAATATCTAATAATTTAAATATGCAGTTTATATAATCTATAGCTTCCCTGATCTCAAACTCCCCAGCCCCAGCTCACTTGCCAACAAACCTGCCTCATCTTCACTCCTTGACTGGCACCACTATAATTCCCAAGTTCCCATTCCATTAACCTACTAACTCGATTTCTCTTTTCAACCCACCCCTACAAGTCAAATAAAAAATGTTAGGAATGCTTAAACCTTGCTGTACTTCAGCAGATAACCTCCCATCAGAGTACCTTAAATTAGCTGCTGACTTCATTGCATACCCCATCAACATTCTTATCAACAGATCCATTTCTTTATCTAAAGTTCCCAACAACTGGAAAATGTCACATATTATTCCTGTTCACAAAGGGGAAGCTCTGCTGACCTAACTAACTTCTGATCTATAGTCATCCTATCTCCCATCTCCAAAGTACTGGAAAAATGCATTCAACAACAGCTAATGAATTTTTTTACTACACAACAACCTACTTATCCATACCCAACATGGCTTCTCTCCAGGCCACAACACTTCTACTGCCCACCTATCCTTCACTGATACTGTAAATAGGGCCAAAGACACAGGTAACTTCATATCAGCATTATTTCCTGAGTTATCAAAAGCTTTCGACACAGTTGCACACACCATACTCCTGGCTAGGCTCTCCAATCTAGGACTCACACCTCCCTCTATACAGTGGTTTTATAGCTACTTAAACAATTGAAAACAAGCTGTAAAATGGTTAAACACCATCTCTCCCTTTCTTTACACCCCTTTAGAAGTCCCTCAGGGTTCCATCCTTGGCACTTAGCCTTTAATATTTTTATTAACAATCCATACACTTCCTCATCCAAGGAACACTCATACAATATGCAGATGACTATACTATCATCCGCACCTCTCCCACACTTACTCAACTGCACTCCATCTGTCAACAGACTTTTACATCCATTGAAATCTGGTTCTCTAACTCTCAACTCTTTCTTAACCCTAAAAAACAAACTCCTTTTCTTTATGCCAAAAAATGACCCGATCAACATAAACCAGTCCAAAATTCTTTCTGCTGACAACACTGTTATTGAAATAGTTCACCAATCTATGCTAGTAGGGGTTGTTATAGACAATTAACTGAAGTTTGATCTCCATATTCTACATAACATTAAGAAAACCCACCAGAAACTAGGCATCCTATATAGGAACAAGCACTTCCTGAATATATACTGACCAGTCACTCTTGCCAAAACCTTCCTCCCGTCCTCTCTACTATATGGTGCCCCCAGTTCTCACAAACCTACAGTTCACCATCAGAACTAAAGTAGAATGTTGCTACAATAAAATGACCAAGTTTGCCACTAACATAAAGACCAACACACATAATTGCAAATCATTACATATGCTACAATAGCTTGAACTCCAAAAAGCGAAATTCGTAGTATCCCTCTTATCAGAACCACCCTCTGTAACTACTCCCTTGCTCCAAACAACCTGATTATCTATAAATAAGGAATGTTTCTGATGCTTTTCATTATACTCAACTAGGATCGCTTGTGTGTGTTTTAATAAAGGATATTCCATTTTTAACTCAACTGTGAACTACCTATTTTTTATTTGATTATTTTTTAGCACACATTTTACAGTTATATTTTACAGTTCGAGTTTTATTAAGTGAACTAAGTGCTTAACATAATTTGGGAAATTAACATCATACTCTCCACACTGCAAAGTTTCTTCTTGGTTTGTTTGAACTCCCTAACCACCTCCAGTATGTCCAGCTCTTGACCCTACACAACATCATTTATAAACCTTTAGCATGCCCATCACTTAGTCATAGAGTGAATCAATACACCCCCAACAGAACCTTGAGATCAGATGACAAAAAACTCATAGCGGTTTCTAATCCATCAAAAGTACATGGGCAAAGCTTATATTCTTACTCAGTAGCTAAAGTCTGGAGCTCTCCCACCCTAACCACAAGAATAACTACTAACTTGGCTACCTTCAAATCATCCTTAAAACAACACCTAAATAATAGCTGGATATGCTCCTGCTCTACTCCTGCCTAACTTACCTTGACTTTTCCACCCCTGGTTGTTCTTACTGGCTATCTGAAACGTGACATTTTAGCCTCTGACTGATGCTACTTCCTATACCTTAAACCCTTGTCTGCTCCACCTTTTTCTCTACCTTCCTTCTAACTAACATAAACACAATTTTCTTATTTATCTACCTAACTTGCTTATACCACATCCTCACATACCCATCCTAGCTTACTTACACTTCCTCTCTATATCCTCACAGCTGACCTTTCTGTGAATCATCTCCCTACACTCTTCCTTCATCTCTCTCTCTGTCTTCTATCATAATATAATGGCTGCTCAACAACATATCCCTATGTCAAATTACAAAAAAATAACTGAATAAATCATGTACTACCCTATGTTTGAATGTGAAATACCTGTCCTCTAGTTTATTGAAGAAAATAACTCATTATATGATTGTACATGGATGGTTGAATATATTACTCTGTATCTGAAATTAAACTGCTTAGATGTATCATTCGCTATATGAAGTTAAACTATCTAACCATTGTATAATTTAAGGATATAATAATATGTATGCACTCAGATGTTTGTAAGTTTTTGGAGCTTTTGTCCCTGGGCCTCCACTGAAAATGGGTACATTTGATCCAAATGGACTATACCAGTAAACAAATGTCAAATAAATAAATAAATAACTACTCCTGTCCAGTGGAACTGGGTTAGGAGAAAGTAAATGTTTTGTTTTCTGTAATTATTTATTTATTTTTTTTTGACAGGAGCAGATAAGTTTATTAGTGGTAGCAGCAGCTTCCTCAGGGATCGACACAACATTCTGGCTAAGTATGGACACCTTCCCTGCCTGTTTTCCCAAGACCAACAAGAGTGGCTCCCCTTGCCTTCTTCTCCCATTTAAAAGTAGAGCAAAGTCACATGACAGTGAATAAAATATATAAACCTAGTTTAAAATGTACTTTTCCACATGAGAAAGTAAGTTAAAACATAAAAAGTAATTTTTGGAAGATTTTCCTCAAAGGGAATTTATCTGACCAGCAATGGAACAGCATAAGCCAACTGATGATCCTATGAAGCTCAGAGAGGAATGGTCTCTTTGGCAGCAGGAAAGTTCTGAAGCTCTTAGCACCCAAACTTGTCTTTTTAGTTAGTTCAGCTTGAGCTGACTAATGATTTAGGCATGTGGAAGATGCCCTGAAGCTTTGGAAGCAGGCCGGCTGTTATATCCTATGCTGAATATAATCCACATAGCTTAGGCTACTGCAGCAGTGAGCAGTATGAAGAATATTATTCTGGATTCCTTGTCCATTACAGTTATATCTGAGAGGTCACGTGTCTGCAAAATACCTTCTCCCAAAGTCTCTATAGCCAAAATAAGCCGCAGTAATAAAAGAGGGCACCCTTTTGAGTGCCCACAAATAGAAAAGGGTTCTGAAATGCAGCAACCAATTAGTAAAATCCAAAGAAAAACTCTTGAGGCAACACCACAATACTAAAGAACACTTTAATGAGAAAACTAAAAACCGTATACTAGTAAGTGCTTTCATGTTTCACAATGAAAGCTTCATCAGACATATTTAAAATTACAACAACAAATTAGAACCTTAGCAAAGACAGAGAATAATGAAGGACCCAGATTCGCATATAAAAGGATCATGTAGTCCAAAAGCCTTGAGTGCCTTCTGCAAACAGTTCCAGTAAATCAAATGGTGTGCCTTCTCAAAAATCTATAAGCACATTTATAATAGGGTTGGCAAATTTCATCCAGGCTAGCATATACAGAGTTAAAGCATTTAAATTGTCTGTACTTACTCACCATTGAATAAAGCCAGCCAGTGAGGGGGTGTACCAGTTTAGGAATCACACCAATTTAACTGGCCGCTAAAATCTTTGTAAATATCTTCACCGCAATGTTAATTAGATTAGATGATAGTTTCCAACTTCCTGTTTATTTTTCCCCAGCAGAAGAAGCACTATTATTCAAGATTCCCTCAGTGAAAGTAGTAAAGAAAGGGTTCACATGGTTCCACTAATTGCATTGAATAAATTATTTAGAATTCAAATGATTATACAAGGCTATTCCAATGATTATGATCTAGGGTTTTTGCCATTCTTAGATTCTTAGATAAATTCATAGCTTGCTTCACTTCTTTTATATAGATATATATATATATATATATATATATATATATATATATATATATATATATATATATATAGAGAGAGAGAGAGAGGGGGGACTATTGAGCATTCCTATGTGTTCCTCACTAATGTTATGCAATTTAATATGTTGGAGGAGATCTTCTATTAAAAGAGAGTGATCATTACTTAAAGATATATTATCAGACTCATAAAGCTTTTGCTGATGTACATATTTCCTTTATGGCTGTCTCAAATGTTCCCCAAAGAACTTTAACTGTCATTGCATCTATTAGATTAAAAGAATTATAATGCTTAGATTCCTGATGAACTTAATCAATATATTTAAAATCTACTATAATTATGGAGTCCATCCTCTATAACGTCAGGCATGAAGACCTTAAGTCTGTTAGGGACTAATATAAAGGCAATGCTTTATGAGCTCATTAAGGACATGGGAAGAGTGAAATTCCCTCAGAGTTTATTGAACCTTCAAGGGAGGTAGAAATCAAAAAAGAATTGATCCTGCTCCCATTTCCAGACATATAGGAACACAGGTAGACAGTGGTCTCACCTTCGATAACCACATTGCCACAACAGTCAGGAAATCCTTCTATGTGGCACACCTCATCACTGAGGGCTTTTCATCCAGAAAAAAGGAGGTCATTGTCCCACTGTACTCATCCCTCATTAGACCCATTATAGAATACAACGCCCCGTTTGGTATGTACCTCTCAAGACATCTGCAACAACTGGAAAGGTGGCAGAAATACCTCACTAAAGGAATCACAGGCCTAAAGCAGATGCCCTATGCTGACCGCCTTAAAAAACTCCAGCTATACTCTGTCGCATATCGTCTACTCAGAGGTGATCTCTGCTTAACATACAAGGCCATGTCAAACCCAGAGCTGTTGGACATTCTACACTTAAAGAAATCCCAATCCCTCAGAGCCACACGCTGCAGGGATCTAAACCTTGTCATCACAATAAACAAAACATGCTGGAGGGATAGCTTCCTGACCCAGAGACTCCCCAGACTCTGGAATAGATTGCCCATACATGTCAAGCAGAGTGCCTCTTTGGCCCTCTTCAAAAGGAACCTTGACGATTGGATGGGAGAAAGGAAATTCACCCCGGGGATCACGTCAGTCGCTCTGCTAGCCATGGGTCCAGGGAAGTAAATAGTGTGGGAAGAAATAGCCAGGGAATTGTTATGGCTAGGCTTGTATAGGCCCTAGGGCTGATAGCCTAGTACCAACCTATGAACAGGAACAATACTAGGCAAGCAATCATGAGGACCATAACATGCCCAGCCATATACACTTTTAAGAAGACACACTTAAAAGCTTGCGCCACACTTATCAAGCAACCAGTAGTGCCCACCTCCCAAATTGAGTAGGGCTGTACTTGACAATCCTAGTATAAATTTGTATCAATCCATTCATTCAGTCATCAAGACTAGCCTTAAAGGTGGTCAAAGTATTAATGGATAAATTAGTACTGGATCAAACTGACCACATCTGGCAGTCTAACTGATACCATAAGTGACCACTTGCCCACTTTCTCAGACAACACAACAGACCTATCAAAACAAATTCCTACAATAAAGTCAACAATCTAAAATCCTTCAGCAAAATTAAACTTAATGAAACCTTGAAGCAGTGTAACTGGCCCCCTCTAAAAACACTCCCACTTAACAATGCAGTCACCTTCTTTTACTCAACTTTACTAATGATACTGAATAGACTATCTCCAATTGGAACAAAAACAACAAAAAAGCTATCCTTCTCCATGGCTGAAAACAGAAGAAAAACATATTGTGCTGCAAAGAGATGGGGCCTGGAAGTCATGGCTCCACAACAAAAATAAAACTGGCTAGAGACAAATATAGGCAACTGAGAAAACCTACAAAATCCAAAATAAAATATGATAGGCAAACCTACAATTTTACCCTCCAAGAAAGATACTAAAATAACCCTGAATCTTTTTAGAAATGTATAAATAATCTTCTAAAACCAGGTCAGACTGCCATTCATTTGCCCAAAACATGACCAACAACACAGGGTCTATAGCTAACCAATTGAACTCTCATTTCATCCAGTCTACACTTAATATGCTAAAAATCAACCCTACCTGTCTCACCTGTCTCAGTCTTCTCACTACTACAGAAAACCATATGAACACTTTCTCCTTTTAATCCATTCTTGTCTCCACCATAAAAACTACTCTTAAAGCTAAAACCATCTACCTTATCCACATATAACCTTCCTGGAGAATATCTTAGCCTAGTAGCAGAATCAATCTCATATCCTATAACCTTGCCTGTTAACCACTGCATAACTGAAAGTCAAATAGCCACGCTTTGGAAAAAGTCATACATCATTCTCCTTCACAAAGGAAGTACATCACTAGTGCTTTCTAACTATTAACATACAGCAATACTCTTCCCCTCTGGTTAAGATCCTTGAGAATTGTATTCACTTATAGGGTTATAGGTGTATACTTAGTTAACAACCACTACGGCCAAGCCTAGCTATGCAACCCAAATTCGACCCACAAATTTGATTTATATTTGATTTATAAGTGGTGATTTACTGAGTGCCTCTGTCCAACAGAGACATAGGAAACAGACTGGGGGTAAATTTCCAATTACCCATCTAGTGGTCCAAGTTGTGCTTAAAAAGGGATAGGGAGGAACTCTGCTTTACATAGATGTGGGGCCAGTTTCTGAGAATGGGAATTCTCTGAGAAACATGTATGCCTCTCCAACATGGCCTGTTTATTTTGCAAGCAAAACTGGGTCAAGAGATGCCTTGTATACCAAGCAAAGATCACCTCTCAGAACTTTTGTATGATACCTAGTAAAGGGACAGGGCTTTGAGGTGATCAGCATAGGGCATTATGTTTACTCCCTGTATTCTTTTTGTAAAGAACCTTTGTGGACATTCCACTTGCTGCATCTGTTTAGTTAGGTACATATTGAAGAGGGCATTATGCTATATGACTCGCCTAAAGAGGGCTGAGTACAGTGGTATGATGACCTCTCTGGATCTAGATGCCATGTCCTTGCTTATAAATTGAGCAACATAGAAGGATTTTCTCACTACCTTGGACACATGTTGGTCGAAGGCTAAGTTACTATCTACATAAGTTTCCAGATCCCTGACTAGTGAATCAACTTTTAAGGGTGTTATATTGATGACATAGTTACCAAAAGGTACTATAATGCATTTCTTGGTATTGAGTTTCAAGTTATGGCTTTGGCACCATATGTTTGTCTGTATTAGACCTTTCTGAAAGTGACTGACATCTTGGGGGGATTCAATGACTGCTCCCAGTTTGCAATAATCTGCAAACTTGTTTAGCCAGAGGCCTTTGACATTGGCTTTGATATCTGAGAAGTAGATGCCAAAGATGAGTGACCCTAGCAAAGACCCCTGAGGGACTCCACTGGTGACTGGCCTCTTTGTGGAGGTGGCCTCACTGACTCTAACCTCCTGTGTCCTATCAGTGAGACAGTTAGCTCTCCAGAATGTTATAAAGGGGTTTATACCTAGTTATGTCAGTTTGTTGATAATTCCTTAGTGGACTATTATATGAAATTCCTTAACTACATCTAGGTAGGCAGTATGCACAGTTTATCTCATCCATTGCCTTTGTGACATTTTCAAAAAAGTCCTCCAGATTCGGAAAGCATGACTTTTCTTTGACAAAGTCAAACAAGAATGGATGCAGTGTCTGGAGGTCTGCTGTGTCCTTGACGATAATTTCCATGATAATTCTTTCCACGGCTTTGCAAATAAGACTACTCAGACTAATGGGTCTTTAGTTTCCAGGATCTGTTGAAGGTCTTCCCTTATGATGTGGGATGACTGTCACATTCCTCCATTCATGTGGCACAAAGCCTGTTTTAAGACTATAGTTAAATAATGACTTCAGAGACCCAGATAAGTTGTATTTCAGACCATTCAGGAGGCATCCTGGGATGTTGTCAGGGCCCATTTAGGCTGAATTCTTGGTTTTAGTCAGTGCAGCCAGTACATGATCCCTAGTTATAGTTGGAGGGTTTATGTTGAGGGTATTAGTGGATGGTATGGTTGAGGGTGAGATGGAGTTAAAGTTGAAACTGAATTTGTCCACTGTCAGGTTCACTATATGGCCAGACTGTGTGAATGTGGCACCATTAACCACTAGTTCAGCGCACTTGCTCTGTGCAGCCCTTGAAGTTTCTGACATAGCTGTAGAAGGCCTTATGGTTATCTTTCACCTGGAAGGATATCTTAACCTCAAAGTTGTCTTTGCTTGACTTAATTAGACCTCTTATTTGACCATTTACTTTGAAATAGTTTTTATCTTTATGCGAATTAGCCTTCCTAATTTTTGCCATGATTTTTTCTTTTTGCTGTATATCCTGTTTACTTTGGGATGCCACCAGAGCAGTTTGTTTCTGGGGCTAGTTCTAGGCTTACTTCTGGTAGGTGCAGCAGTCTCTATACAGCCATTGACATGATTATACAGAGTTTCTGATAGAAATTCAGGATAGGCTGGTATGTTCTCGGGGTTTGGAGGGCATTTAATTCCGAAAAAACATCTAATAGGTAACTCGCCTTGGAATAGTTCCTAAGTATTACTGGCTTTAATGGCATTATGGAGCTGATTTTGATTTTGAAGGAGACAGCCTTACAGTTGGTCCTTACCGGGGAGGACAAGACATAGAGGGGGTGCAACATTCATCTATATTTGTGAGCATGAGGTCAGTATGTTGGAACCTGTACTGAGAATATTTTGTATTTGGTCAAGGGTGTTTGTATTTATGAAGTTCAGGAATCTCTGTGCCTGTAGATTTGAGGCCATGTAGGATTCCCAGTCTATGGAGGGATAATTAAAACCTTCCAGGAGGAGATGTTAAGTTGGATGGTAAGTTTTTCCAGTAGGTCCAAGTTTGTATTGTGAGTTTCTTGGGACATGGAAGGTGACCTATAGTTGGCTGGATTATTGTATGGGATTTTGTCTATGGTGAGCTGCATGTGGAGGAACTCCAGCACATCATCCTGCTTGACCACCCTAGAGGCGTGCTTGTTACTGATGTATACTGATTACCCTCCACCTTTAGTCCTCATCTGTGCAGCTTCTGTCCAAAAGTGTGGAAGGCACTGAAATCTTACACTGTTGGGGTACTGTCTATTGCTTTAAACCATGTCTCAGTAACTGCACAGGTATCTATATTCTTGAGTGAGAGGAGGGCTTGGAGGGAGTGTAGTTTTTTATTTAGGCTCCTGGCATTGAGCAATAACACCTTGAGGTTTTGTTGAGATTATTTTGCTATGTCGATAGGTTTGTCAATTTGTCATTGCCTACAAAAGGCACTGTGGGGGTGAACGCAACCTTAGCCAGTATTTGAAAGAAAGAGTGGAAAGGTGCAGACCATCCTTAGCCAAGCAATGTGGTCTGTTGGCCATGTCCTGCCAAATTGAGAACTATTAGATCCCCTTAGAATGACACCAGAAAGACAGCCAGTTGTGAAGATCAGTCATGTTTTGCTCATATTGTAGCTTCACCCTCAGTTAGCATCAGGCTCATACCGGCCTGAGACACATAGTCTGAAAGCTTCATAATGTCTCTCTTCATATAGTCCAGGGAGGTACATCTCAGGTCATTTACACCTACATGAACTATGATGGAATCATACTGGTATCTGTGGCATAATAACTTGAGTGCAGGTGTGATTTGGTGGATCCTGGCTCCAGATAAGCAACTAACAGTGATCTTCTCCTTGTTCAGCCTGGTTAGTGGGGCATCAGTATATCTTACAGTGGAGTCCCTTATGTCGAAAGTCCTGAGAAGTGTGTTTGTTTGCCTTAGCGGCTTAATGTTTGGGGTTCCACTGAGAGTGGCAGTGTGTGTGGTGTTAGGTGGTGTTTTTTCTGAGTACCTTTGTCTTTGCTGAGGCATAGCTTTGACAGTGGGTGGTCTTAGTGATCTTTGTTATTTAGGAAGATTGCCGTTAAGTGTCTCAGCATATGCTAGTCTGTGTGTGTGTGTGTGTGTGTGTGTGTGTGTGTGTGTGTGTGTGTGTGTGTGTGTGTGTGTTTTGGGCTATGTAAGGTGGGTGGTGTGCATATGATTTCGACAACCTGATGTGGACTGAAGAACTGACAACTTGTGCACCATCTCACTAGTAACAATCTAATTACTAAGACAAAGCATGGTTTTAGGCTTAAACATAATACCACTGCTGCTGTGTTTAGCTTTACAAATCAAGTCAACAGTGAAAGGAACAAAGGCAAGTTTGTCTCCTCTGTCTCTGTCTTTCTTGACTTATCAAAAACATTCAATACTGTCCCATATCAAAAGCTTTTTTCAGTACTTTCCTCCTTAAAACATTCTCAACCTGTGTTACCATGGTTCCACAACTACTGCTTTGGCAGACTTCAGGCACTTAAGTGGCAAAAAAACTATTCCTTCCTGTCTCTATTGGAGTGCCGCAAGGACCATCCTTGGACCACTCCTCTTCAACATATACACCAACTCACTTCACACAACATCAGGAAATGCCTGTATCATGCAATATGCAGATGATTCTACCCTTATCTGCTCAGCCCCTACCACCCCGTCTTCTAAAAATCATTCAAAATGCATTCTTTTCTGTAGAATCATGACTATCGGACTCCAAACTCTTACTTAACCCTAACAAAACAAAAGGTATACCTTTTCCCACTAAAAATACAATGGAACACAAGCAGTCCTTTGCTATTGCCTCATATAACAATACCCAACTAGAACCGGTATCCCAAACCAAACTTCTAGGAGTCATGACAGATGAACACCTAAAATCATATCACATATATGATAAAAAAATCAAAAACTGGGAACTTTATACAGATCCAAATGATAAATTAATAAAACAAGACATAACATAACATCTACATACTTACTACCAGTTTGGATTTACTCATCCCCCATATTAATTAACCTAAATGCTAACTTAAAAACTAAATTAAACACTTGCTACAGTAAAATAGCAAACTTTGCCTCTAATCTTAATTTTTGCTCCCACTATTTTCAATCCCTAAAATAACATGAAATGGCTGGAACCTCCAAAACCAACTCATTTACTCACAATTAATCACAGCCCGCACTCTTCTCAATCAATCTGAAAGCTGTCCAGACCTTAACAATACACTTCAGCATTACACCACATCTAGTAATCGATGTCTACTTAATATCACTTATTCTAAAAACATTGCAGGAGATTCGCTATATTACAGCCATGTTGATAAAATCTGGAACACCCTTCCTATCCAAATTAGACTCATCTGCTTTCTTTTTAATTTCAAACACAGCATTAAGAAACCTTTATGAAACCTGGTTGTGTTCCTACCATAATCCAGACTACTTGTAAATTATCTTTTCACTTCTCTTTTTCAATCAATGCTTAACACCCCCCTCCAACAATAGCCACTCACTCCTTTCCTCTAAAACTTACCCTATTACTATAAAATACCCTGTTACAACCTTTCACTGATTTCTACTTTCTCTTATCTGTTATTATTACCCTATCATGTCCAGTGTGATTCCCCATATTCCCCAGTTTTATTTCATCAATTCATATTAACATCTTTCTTCAACTAAATTTTCCAAATTGTATTTCTTTGAATTTGATAATGTATCTCCACAGTGATATTGTAGATTCTACTAATAACTATGAACTATTTACTCTTGTGCTAATGTACTCCTATTATATGACAACAAATTGATGTACTGTATCTCAACCTCTTATGTAATGTATCTCAACAAACTTATTTCAATAGTAACTTTTCTCCCTGGGGCTCTTATGAAAAGGGGTATGTCAGTCATCCCAGATGGACTTTCCCAGTTTACAAATGCAAATAAATAAATATAACTAAGTAAATTAATAAATAGTTTCACCTGTAGTGGTGACTTATTTCATAGGCTAGGAAAACACTGAGTTAGGAACTTATCTCGCCAGTGAGTCTGGTTTATTTGTTGGTCTAGATTTAGGTCCCCTAGAGTGAGTGTTTGTAGAGCCACAGGTTTTGCTAAAAAACAGGAGTTCAGATAGGACTGGGTCTTTTATGGCTCGAAAACTGAAGCTCAGGTCACCTTGGAGCAACCTGTAAGCTACTGAGTATAAGGAGCGTTGTGATAATCTAGCAGTATAGTTGAAGGATTTAAGGCTATTAATTTTATTAAGGTTTGTTTGGAGCCTTTCTAGTTTTTTTTTTTTTTTATTTTACAGTTTAGTAACTGGGTAATTTAGCTGGTCTACTGACCCATTGTCATAAAAGTGCATTGAAAAAATAGAAAAGCACAGTAGTGATCAGTAGATAGGTTCAATAGAAAGTCATTACAAAATTAGTGCTAAGTACAGTAAAAAAGCAAATTAGTACTTAGTAGGATTGGTAAAACTGACTTGGCACATCAAATTGTGGCATACACAAAGTTTATAGTACATCACATTATAACATAACATAGTATTATACATGGCAATTTTACACCAGTGCTATGAGGTAAGAGTTTCTATGTACAAATATACACACGATGGTTGATTAGAGTAGTTGCCCTAATAATTTGACCACATTATTCAGTATCTTGGAAACAAGTGCACTTAGTTTCCTTCTGGGAATATTGTCTAAAAGTTGTTTTGAAATCTCTACAGTTGCGAGGTTTTTAATGTCTGTAGGCAGTTGATTCCATATGGCAAGTCCTAATCTTGAGAAGGACTTTTCTCCAGTGGCATATTTAAATTTAAGTCTGGCCAGTGTAAGAGAGTTTTTTGACTGGTTCTAAGGGAGTAGTTTTGTTCTTTGATTAGGAGGAATCTTTTAAGGAGAGAGCAGTAGCCTAGTGTTAGCATAGCTTAGCGTAGTTCATAAATATGCTTCAATGTATTCCTAGCAAAGGAGACAAGGTATTCAATAATGGGACTGATAAGGGAAGAGTACAGTGACAAGATAGCTTCTTTGGATCTTGAAGATATTCCTTTGGAAATTAAGTGGATCAGATATCAGGATTTCCTAACTATTTGTGAAACCTGACAATTGCAGGAGAAGGAACTGTCCACATAAGTATCCAGGTCTCTTATGACTGTGACTGTCTGAAGAAGAATATCATTTATAATATTTGAGGGGGGAACAACTTTTTCGTGATTCTACTACACCACACTTTTTGCATTTAGCTTAAGACCTTTTTCAGTACACCATGTAAATGCATATTATAGACCTTGCAAGAGCTGTTTAGTATCAGTAGATAAGTGGATAGCAGTGTCCAGCTTGCAGTCATCAGCAAACTCATTCTACCGCACTTCTGGGATACTAGACTGTGTCTGCATACAAATGTCAAACAGAAAAGGGCACAGGGGACACAATGAGGATACAAATGTAAGGGTCATTTTGTTGAAGAATCCTCCAAATATGTAGTGGAGCTCTCTTACATTACTAGTATTTAAATGGCATTGTGATTAAATGTGATCTTCCAGTCTTGGGTCTGAAATTTCCAAGACAGAGTCCAAAGGGACATTAAAATATCCACTAATAATAACCAGATACTGATCAACATCGAGGGAGCTTAACTTCTATAAGTTGTCCATGAAAAAATAGGGTTGTCCTCATTAAGACCGTAGATATTAGCTAAACGTATATTCCCCATCTGTGTCTGCATCAACATTATCACCCATTTACCTTTCTTATTAGCTCTGCATTCTAATTTGTTCCACCCCTGCTTCCTGCTAGCAAATATAGACACAACTCTTTTTGAAGAGGTGGCTAAACTAATCCCTGCTAGGCTACTTAAAGAAGTGGCAATGCATCTATATTGCTTGGTTGTTTTAAGTTCCTGCAAAAATAATACCGCATTCTTCTGATCTTTCACAATTCTGCTGAGCATACTGATGAGTTTTAGCTGCACAGCCTGTAACATTCAAGGGTGACATGCAAAGATCTGACATTTTAACAACGCTTTAACATGACTAACAACAAGGATAAAAATTAACTCTTGATGAATAGTGCAAAAAATGTATAACAATCACTCCTTGTCATAACAGCTATACAACTTAAACAATAAAACACACAATCAATGTGATATACCTTTTATACTCATAAACTAGTCTTCACAAGACCACAAGTATAATCAGAAATGTCCCACTCCAAATACAGTGTAGTCAGAAACAATTTTACCTCTAATATTGGGGTCCACAGAGACTAAGTGGTAAACAAAATGCTTCCCACACACTAGACCAATAGCTCAAAGGTTATCTCTCACCCCACCACTCCAGGCATACAAACTACATATAACCAAGGCATTCATTTAGATTCCTTTCTTATTGTTCCTTGTGCAAGTCCATTTTAAAGTAGGCTTCTTTGCAATCAAGCTTGTATGGAAGTGATACAAGTGGTTTGCTTCTTAGACAGGCTTGCAGCAGGATTAACACTTGGTCAGGTCATGCAGTTTATGTCCATGACATTATCTTGGAAATGATTCCCTCTCTTCCTCTAAAGGGGAGAAGTAGTTATGCAAAGGCTGCACTTCATCTGAGACATGCCATCTGCAGAACATGGATTCTCCAATCGATTTTTTCCTTTACTGGAGAATAACTCTGCAAATTTGTCTGGCTGCATGGGCAATTTATTTTTATGCACTGACAGATTTATGGGCAATTATTACTCTTCACCAGACTTGGCTTATTTTGCCATTTCCACTTTCAAGCAGTTGCATATGGGCCAGTATTTAGTACATCAGAAGGAAGTTGTTTAGGCAAGTTACTGTATAAAAAAGTATGAATCTCAGCAAGAGTTAAGAAAGAATGGATAGTATCTGTCCATTTCACCACAAATTTAGCTGAGCACCTAAACATTAGCTGATTCTTATAGCATAAAGAGCAAACTTAATAAAATTCCTTATGTGTAACATAAATACCTCTTGAAAGATTTTGCACCAGTCTAACTAAGCAATATTGAAAGGAAAAGATTTTACCTTCAGATCAGAAGTTTCAAGTAGAATTTTCTTGTCTGTGTATATAATAACTGAAAGATTTATGCTTCCGTGAAATACTGCTAGCTGGAGGTAATTTTAGGGCCCTATGTACCCTTTTGAAATTTATAGAATGATGCATCTGTAATGTTTCAGATAAGAACTCATCCAAGCAGGATTAGACATTCTTCCCCATGTTTACCTTCAGCCAAACTGGTCAGTCTTGGATTATTCCAATGATGATGGTTTTCAAGGTTACCTAATTTCTGTCTCAGATGTAATTCTGCCTCATGGGCTGAAGAAACAGTTTGCATTCCTGAATAGCCACAGACTGCAATGTGGAAGCCAACTGCAAAAATCTCTTTTTGTCTTCAAAGCACTAACCTCTTCTGTATTTCAATTAACTGGGCTTTTAATTTTGTGTGTAAGTAACAACAGTTCAGTCAATGCTGTCAGAGAACCTAGCTGCACAAATGGAAAACAGTAAAATACAGTTATGTACACTTACCATAAATGTAGATGTTCGAGTGTATTCACTGTTGCAGTCATTACATTTGGGTAATCTGCTGGCAGGTTGCCCACAGTCGGCCTGAATTCCAAAGTCTTGGGTCCTGCGTCAGTTGCTGTCTCTTCTTCCATGACGTCAGGTCGTCAGGGGTATAAAACAAGCAGCCAACACCATTTTCTTTAGTTTTCCTTGCCCCAGATGTTAGGTGCCCCCCAAAAGCTAGCAAAACAATATATATATAAACTATATACACATGCAACAATACAAACTTTACCTTCATCTACAAGCAAATACACCACATAGGTTGTAGAAGATAGTGAAGGAAAGATAAACTCCAGAATGAAAGGGGGATGGCAGGTGGGTAACCCGGACTGCAACAGTGAATATACTCGAACATCTACATTTATGGTAAGTGTACACAACTGTTCTATGTTCTTCGTGTTTCACTGTTGCAGTCATTACATTTGGGTAGAATCCCAAAGCTATGGATGGGAGGCTGGAGCTAAACAGCATTAGGGGCGGCTATAAGGCCCTGCAGAACTGCAGTGGCAAAGCCTGCCCTGGACTTAGAGTAGAGAGGCAAATGATAATGCTTTGTAAAGGTGTGAACAGAACTCCAAGTAGCAGCCACTAGAATGTCTTTGGTTGGTACTCCTCTGAGAAAGGCTGCTGAAGTAGTTGCAGCTCTGGTGGAATGAGATCTAATGCCCTTGGGCACAGGTTTGCCATGGTGTTAGTAGGAAAAACAAATGCAGTGGCTTATCCACGTTGAAACTGTCTGCTTTGAAATAGCCTTTCCTTCTGATCCTGCAGCATATGTCACTAGTAATTGCTCAATTTTTCTTAGAGCTTTAGTCCTGCTCAAGTAGAATCTTAGCTGTCTGTGTACGTCCAAGGAATGCAGAATTCCCTCCCCCTTGTTCTGCGGATTTGGATAAAAGGTTGGCAGATGAATAGTTTGGTTAATAGCCACACTGGAAATCACCTTAGGCATAAATGAAGGATTGGTCCTCAGAGACACCCTGTCTCGGTAAAATATGATAAAAGGCTCCACAGCCATGTGGGCCTGTAGCTCTGAGACTCTTCTTGCTGAAGTAATTGCTAGGAGCAGAGCTGTTTTCCATTATAAGAACTTTAGATCTGCAGTAGCAGCTTGTTCAAATGGAGGCAGGGTGAGCTTTTCCAACACATAATTGAGGTCCCATGCAGGTATTGGTGATCTTCTGGGAGGCCTTAAAATTTTGGCTCCTCTAAGATACTGCTTTAATAAAGGATGAGAAAAGATTGGTGGCTCTGTATTGTAATGAGCCGAAATGGCAGAGGCATGGATTTTTATTGATGAGAAAGCTAGGCCTTTGTCAAGCATCTCAGTCAAGTACTGTAATATCTGAGGAATATTTGGTTTTGCTGTTTCAGTTCCTTGTGCTTGATTCCAAGCACAGAATTTCTTCCATTTATCAGCATAAGATTTTCTAGTACTAGGCCTTCTGGCTTCCAAAATGACATCCATCACAGCTTTACTGCGAGGTGTTGTTTGCATAACTACATGATCCACCATGCTGCCAGGTTCAGAGTTTGGAGCTGATTGTGCAGGATCTGATTGTTTTGCTGGGACAGTAATTGAGGTCTTTGAGGTAAGGTCCAAGCTGGGTACTGAAACAAGTTCCTTAGGATTGGGTACCAGTATTGGCGGGGCCAGTCTGGGGCAATTAGTATCATCTTTGGTTTCTCTTGTCTGACTTTTAGTAGGACCTTGGGAAGAAGAGGCAGAGGAGGAAAGGCGTAAACTGATAGGTTTTTCCAACTGAAGGATAGGGCGTCCACTTTCCATGCTTGTCTGTGATAAGTCCTTGAGCAGAATCTTTTCAATTGATAATTTTGAGGAGAGGCAAATAGATCTATGTCCGAGCTCCCCCATTTCTTTGTTATCATGCTGAAGACTTGTGGATCTAGTTTCCACTCATGAGGGTCCATAAGGTTTCTGCTTAAATCGTCTGCCAGAGTATTTTGTTTTCCTGGCAGGAATTGAGCTTGAAGATGTACTTGGTAAGTCAAAGCTGTGTCCCACAGTGCCATGGCTAGTCTGCAAAGGGGGTATGAGTGCGTGCCCCCCTGCTTGTTTATATACCACATAACCATGGTGTTATCCATCTTTATCAGTAGTTGTTCTGGATGTAGTAAGTCCTTGAAGGCTGTCAGGGCATTTTGAACAGCTAACATCTCTTTTTGGTTGATATGCAGATGCATTTGATTTGGGGTCCATATGCCCTGAATGCATCTTCCCGCCAGGTGGGCCCCCCCATGCATAATCTGATGCAGCTGTTGTTAAGGTTTGGCTGGCAGGGGGTAGAGTTAAGGCCCATCCCATGTTTTGGTGACATGCCTTTGCCCACCATAGAAACTCCTGTTGTAGGCAGGGAATTAGAGAAATCATTGTTTCCAGACTGTGACAATGTTGACTCCATAAACTTTTTAGATACCATTGAAGTTTCCTCATATCCAGTCTTGCATATGGAATCAGTAGGATGCAGGATGCTATGAACCCCAAAGCCTGCAGAGTTTGTCTTGCAGATAACTGGGTTTTTGTTGCCATCAGTTTGAAGTAAGTAGTCAGTTGCCTTTGTCTGGCATGAGGAAAGCCATCTGGGCAGTTGTATTCAAGCTTGCACCCAGGAATGTTATATTTTGAGACGGTATCAGTTGTGATTTCTTTTCATTTATTGTGTACTCTAGGCATGTTAGAAGCCTTTTCACACATGCCAGGTGCTGAAGAAGAATGTCCTTGCTCTCTGCTTGAATGAGACAGTTGTCCAAGTAAGGATATATTTGTATACTTCTTTGTCTGCAAAATGCAATTACTGGTGCCACGCACTTTGTAAAGACCCTGGGCGCAGTAGATAAGCCAAAGGGCAGTGCAGAGAATTGGTAATGCATTAAGCCAGCCTTGAATCTGAGGTATCTTCTGCACAACTGTCTTACTGGGACATGCAGGTATGCCTCTTTTACGTCTAATGTCACCAGCCAAGCATTCTTGCCCAGCATGGGCAGAAGCTGCTGCAAAGTCAGCATTTTGAATTTTGGAATGTCCAGGAATGTGTTCAAAATTGATAAATCCAGTATTGACCTCCAGGCCTTGTCCTTTCTGGGTACCAAGAACAGTCTTGAGTAAAAACCTTGTCCTTTTTCCTGTTCTGGTACTGGCTGAATAGCCCCCATATCCATTAGGGACGTAACCTGTTTCTGTGCCTCTGCCCATTGATTTTTTGGCAGATCCGGCCAACTGTTTGCCATTGGCAGAGTATGGAAATGGAATCTGTATCTCTGTGATAGTATGTTTAGCACCCACTTGTCCTGGGTTATTAACTGCCAGTTTTGAGCAAAAAGTGCTAATTTTCCCCCCTAAGGGTGCTGCCAAAAGGTAAGTGCTTGGTGATGGCAGAGGGAAGTCATTGGGACTGTTTTCTGTAGGGTTGCACTTTATCTCCGACAGATTTGGAGGTAGAAGCACCCCATTGCTTTGACCTGTATGAATCTTGTGGCTGGTATCTAGAACTTTTAGGGTGTCTGGATTTGCCCCTTTGAGCTCTGACGGACACAGGAAAGGACCAATTTTTTGTAGGCCGGTGTCTACTGAATCTTGGTGGCTGCACTTGTAAGAAGTCTTTTACAGTTTGCATAGACTTAGCTTTGTCTTCCATTTTCTTTAAAACCTCTTCTGCCTTATTACCAAACAGAGTATCATGCTGTAAAGGTGCATCCAGTAATTTAGCTTTAACATGATCAGGCAAATTTTGCTCTTTTAGACAGGCATGCCTCCTAATCACAGATCCAGTAACTGCAGCCCTGCAGGAGGCCTATAAGGAATCAAAACCACATTGCAAAGTATGCTTTCCAACTTGTTCAGCTGCATGAAATAAGTCCTGCAATTCTTTATTTTCTGCACATTCAGAAATCAACATCATTTTCTGTTTCAGCAATCCCATAACATGTTGTTGATACTTGAGCATATGAAACTGACAGTTTAAGGCCCTAATTGCCAAGGTTGCAGATTATAAACTTTCTTTCCCCATCTATCCAGTGCCCTTGAATCTCTCTATCAGAGTGGGTAGGATTTTTTGCTGTTGAGGCCTCAACTCCCTTTGGACCCTGTGAAATAGTTTCAGGGTCAGCAGCAGGGTTTCTAAATAAAAATTTGTGTGAGTCAGGGACCCTGTAATATCTGTCAGGCTTGCTGGGAGCTGGAGGTAAGGAGTCAGTAGTTAAGCTTGACTCCGAAAACACATCATCCACAATGTCTAAAACAGGGGGTATGGCTAAAGGCCTGTGCTGAGGGAGAAGAAGGAAATCCCTGAGCCTCTTTTTTGATTCTGAGAAATCTTGACTCTCCCAGTGAAAATGCTCCCTCAAAGTATGCAAGGTTTCTCCAAATGAATAATCCTCAGGAGGTGATGCAGATGGGATGGATTCCTCTGCATAAGAATCCTCATAGGGAGGTATAGATAGTTCCTGATCAGAAGAGGAATCAGAAGAAATAGAAACCTTATCTGAAGATTCATAATCAGTGTCTTGCCTAGGCCTCCTATCAGGAGGGGGTTGGGAACCCCTGATCAAGGTAATTAGGTCTTCAGCCATTTTCATCATCTGTTTTTTAGGCATAGAGGCCTATGCACATGGCTCATGCGTCAGTCTTTTAGCTTTAGAAGTTGCTTTTGTTTTTGGTTTTGCAGCTGTCATCGGTTTTATATAAAAATCTTGAGGCCTGAATACAGCCTCAGAAGCTGGTGCCTGCTCAGCGGCTCCGGACCCATCGGAGGGAGAGACATCCATGGGTACAATACTTTGAGTATCTCGCAGCATGCTGGACTCCACATGGGTCTCGGTAGGGGCCTGCGACTCGAAAGTAGTGGGTATCAGGGGCTGCGAAAGCACCTCACTGAGTACCGACAAACCAGCGACTGGCTTAGGAGAAGCTTCGTCATCTGTTTTGGACCTCGACGGTCTGTCTCTGTCCTTTTCTTTGCATTGTTTGTGTACTCCAGTGGTATCCGATGACATTTCAGGGTAGTTAAATCTGTTTCCAAAATATTTTGAGGCAAAAATATACTGACGCTTAATAGTGCGTTGGTTAAATCTAGCACAAAACCGACAGCCAGGCACTTTGTGATCAGGGCCTAGGCAAGGAATACAGTATAAATGGAAATCCTTATGGGGTATTTGCTTTCCACAAGTAATACAATTATTAACTTTTTCTGACATCGGAATGGAGCAAGAAAAAAGTTTCCTCAATGGGGCACTTAGCTTTAGTGAAGACTTCGGTTCTGAAACGCAAACTCGAAAATTTCAGGAGTCGGCCGACCGGCACTTGCGAACTCCTTCTGCTTCGGGCACCGCGAGGCAAGAAAGACTAAAGAAAATGGCGTCGGCTGCTTGTTTTATACCCCTGACGACCTGACATCATGGAAGAAGAGACAGCAACTGACGCAGGACCCAAGACTTTGGAATTCAGGCCGACTGAGGGCAACCTGCCAGCAGATTACCCAAATGTAATGACTGCAACAATGAAACACGAAGAACATCAGTCATTTCTCAGTCAAGCCATGGCCATTCAAAACTTATGCACTTAGAGCTTCCATTGTAAACCTTGAAAAAATGCACACAGCTGCAACCGTTATAGTGCCACTAAGAAAAAAATATATAACATTTCTGAGGTTAAGCATGCCAATGTTTAAAATAATAGGTATACCAACAAAAAATGTTTAGAGCATAGCCCAGGGGCTGTAGTTGATATAAAACACTGACCCCCTCAAAGTTTTGTCCTCTCACAGATTCTTCATTGTTGCCTCCTGGTTATAAAGTTCATGTGCAACTGATACTGAAGTAGAATCTGTCAGCATACTTTTATGATAGACAAATTAGGGATTTTTCCAATCTGTAGAAAGGAGATGGGAATTCAACTTATTCAACAATAAACATCAGCAAAAGAAATGTTTTAGTGATAGGAGGCTTCTGTTGTCAGGCACACTGACTCGTCACTCACAAGGCTAGAAAAGGAAAGGGTTAGTGTGAGTTTTCTTTTCAGCTGCTGTCGCTTGTCCTTCTCTAACATACATGACAAGCAGGCGGGTTATTTTGTTTACATGCTTTAATACATAAAAAACACATCAGGATGGATAGCAGCATTATAAAATATAAAAAAAACTAGTTAACAGACAGTCTTTACATACATATATGATTACATCTCAACAGCTAACTACAAAATGGAAGTCAGTCTTGCACATGCTCAGAATTTATACACTTGTGCAAGCCCTTGGATAGCTTCTTAAAGGTATGTACACACACATTGATCTACAGGTGCAAGGATCTTTGAAGTTACAGGGGTCCTAAGGAACCTAACCCCCGAAAAATATGATTATGACATGGTAGTGGTGCATTCAGGAATGAATGACTGGAGACATAAAACCCTAACAAACATGCAGAGACATGTCAGAACTTTCCATGCATGTTGCAAATGCAGATACAACAATAGTCCTGAATGGAATTCTTCCTTCATCTCATATGATGCCTAGATAATAAAGAGAAGATAACTTATTTCAATAATTCATTAAATACCTGGTGTAATTCCTGGGGGATCTTGTAGTGAAAGCATGTAACAAACTGTACAAAAGCTGAGCTTGCTTCACTAAAGTTGGCCTGCACTTCCCTTTCCAAGGCTTCCACATACTGGCTCAAGCCTTTGCTGCCCCTTATTGCCTTTTTAAGGCAGCGGTGTTGATGCACATTCAAACCAGCTAATATATAAGTTCTGAAACTGGATCACTTTAAGATGCCATTCCTTTATGCCAGATGTCTAAACAATAAATTGCCTGATCTTGAGGCACTCCTGATTTTGAAAAACACCCATACCTATGTAGATACCGAGAATGTAAAGAGAGCCCTCCCTATATACCATTTTTTTTCCTTCTATGCTTTCAGACCCTAAGCAACTGTGGTGGATTCCATATTTGTCAAACAAAATATTACGAGGAACTCACAAACTGAACTGTTTAAACTATAGATCACCTTAGATAAAATTAATTATCAAATAATAGCTTATTACAGAGAACATTCTTTATTCCCTGGTGGCCATGGAAGATTCTACAGTGTTGTAAATGATCTAGCTATAAGTAAAAATTCCCTTATTTGTGGGTGACTTTGATTACCCTTCAGTTAACTGGAACAGCAATATATACAATGTAGGACATGTCCAAAAATTCCTGGATTTATAAACAAAACTTCCCTTGAAAAGTTAATAAACAAGCCTGCTGCAGATCACAACATTCTCAGTCTGATTCTTACAAATATGGTCGCCTCTTGCGTTACTACTCAGTGAAGTTTGACCACAGTCTTGTGGTCTTCTCCTTTAAACTCCTAAAAGCTCCTGCAGCAAATTCCACTGAATTTAAGGCCTACAGACATGCCAGCCTCAACCTATTCAATGATGAAATAACATTCACGTACGACTATACCTCTTCCGACCTTGATACAGCAGCAAGCTTTATTAAGGCATTCCACACCAATTTAGAAAAATGCATAGAGTCAGCAATCCTTATCAGAACTAAGTATAGTGAGAAAATCCAAAAAATAACCGTCCTTCTGGTCTGCCGCCATAAATACTCTCAACAACAAAAAAAATAAACAATGTAAATTATTTAATAGATCCATAGGTTCATAGGTGTTCACTTGTCTAACAACAACAAGCAACTTTTTAAGTCTGGCCATGTATCCCAAATCTCTAACAAGTTCTGGTACCCTTGATAAGTGTAAGCAGAGGCCTGGGAGAGGAACCATTTACAGGCTGCCTGTGCCCATTAATTCATTAGAGACATAGGTGCCAAACCAGAAATTAATTTCCTGTTCCTCATCCAATTGTCCAATTTACACTTAAATTGGATTAGGGAGGAATTCTGCTTTACATGGATGGGGAGCCTTTTCCAGAGAAGGGTTAGTCTCCATAATACATACCTGTTTCTCCAGCAGGTTCTGTTTATATCCCAGGCAAGGCAAGGTTTAAATCTTTAGAACAGGTAATCCTGGTGCTGTTTGATTTGCAGATATGCAGGAGGTCCAGCAGGGTGAGTCTGACAATGCCTTGCGTGCCAGGCATAGATCTCCCTTCAACAAGCCTGTAGGAGACAGAATGTAAGGATAGGTTATTGAGGCGGTCTGCATAGGACATGTTACTTATGCCTTGTATTCTTTTAGTGAGAAACCTCTGTGGTCATTCCAATTGTTGGATATGCCTGGGGACATTGTACTCAATGATAGGTCTGATGAATGCCAAATACAGGTGAACAATGTCTTCATTGCATAAGATGCCATACCTTTGTTAAAAAGTTGCAAAACATAGAATTATTTCCTCACTATTGTAGACATGTGATGGGGAAAGTCGAGATTACTGTCTGTGTGTGTCTCCAAGTCCCTGACTACTGGGTCATCTTGTAGGTATGTGTTGTCAATATGATAGTTAAGTGGGGTGGATGACTTCCTGAAGGATACTATTATGCATTTCTTGGAGCTTAGTTTTAGTTCATGGCTGTGACACCAGTTATTTGCCTGTGTCTGCCCTTCCTGGAGAACATTTCAGTTGGTGGGGTATGGTATGATTGCTACTAATTTGCAGTCATCTGAACTTTAGTCAGCCAAAGGCCATTGACATTGGCCTTGACTTCAGAGAAGTAAATGCCAAAAAGCAGTGGTCACAGGACCATTCCCTAAGGGACTCCAGTTCTGACTGGCCTCTTTGTGGAGGTGGACTCCCCATTTCTAACTTCTTGGGTCCTGTCTGTGAGCCAGCTGGCTATCCATAGGGTGACATAAGGGTTTATACCTAACCTCTTAAGTTTGTCAATAAAGCCCAAGTAGGGTATTGTGTCAAATACTTTGGCCAGGTCGAGGTAGGCAATGTGAGCCATTTTGCCCTCATCCATTGCTTTGGTGATCTTCTCAAAGAAGTCCACCAAGACAAATAAGCCTAACCTTCCCTTGACAAAACCAAACTGGGCTGGGTCCAGGGTCTGGAGGTTTCCTAGGTCATTATTGATCATCTTCATGATACTCCTTTCCATGGCTTTGAATATGAGACTAGTGAGACTTATGGGTTTCTAATTTCCAGGGTCTGTAGATGGCCCACCTTTGTGCAGAGGGATGACCGTTGCTGTTCTCCATTTGTGAGGCTGTTCTCCATTTGTGAGGCATGAAGCCTGTTTGGAGGCTACAGTTAAATAGCAAATCCAGAGGACCTGATAGGTCATGTTTCGTGCTATTTAGATGGCATCCTGGGATATTGTCTTGGCCCATTGATGCCATGTTATTGGCCATAGAGAAAGCATTAAGGACCTGTTCCCTAGTGATAGCTGGGGGACTTATACATGATGGTATTTCCTGAGAGAAGGTTGAGGGAAGACAGGGGTAAAGGTGGACCTGAATTGGTTGGCCAGTAGGTTTGCTATATCTTCTGGCTCAGTATAGGTGGCTCCATTAACAATGAGTTCTGCAAACTGTGTATTGCCTTTGAGATTATGGACATAGCTAAAGAATGCCTTGTGGCTATCCCTGGTCTGGGAGGCCAAATTACCTCACATTTGGCTTTGGTAGACGTTATTTGTCCTCTGAGTTGTTTGTTTAGTTTGATGAGAGTGCTTTTATCCTACTGGGTGCTGCACCTCCTAATTTTTGCCATGATTTTTTTCCTTTTCGTTATATTGATGTTGTGATTCCACCCAGGTGGCTTCTTTTTTGAGTTAGTTCTGTACTTCTTTCTGGTGGGTACAGCTGCCTCTGTGAACAGTTTTGTGTAAGCAGAAGTGTTGTCAGGGTTTATGGGGTCTTGAAATTATGCCAGGTTATCACGTAATCATAGGAAGTTAGCCTTAGAGTATTTCCTGAATATTCCAAGACTAGCTGGGGGTTCCATGTTTTATTTTTACTTTAAAGAAGACCATTTTGTGGTCTGACCTTACCAGAGAAGATATTACACTAGGGAGTGTGCAGTTAAGTTTGCACTCTTGGTTGGTATTGACAATCCAGTCCAAGGAGTTTGTGTTTACAAAATCCAGGAATCTTTGTGCTTGCATGTTCTGTGTCATATATGATTTCCAATTATTAGTGGGGTAATCAAATTCGCCCATAAATATGGTATTGGGTTGGATGGTGAGTGTTTCCATTATGTTTAAATGCATGCTATGGGTTTCCTGGTCAAAAAACGGGACCTATAATTTTCAAGGAAGTGGTATGGGATTTTGCCTGTGGTGATTTGAACATGGAGAAGCTCAAGTGCATTGTCTTATTTGACCAGGCTTGAGGTAAATTTATTTTTGATGTTAATTGAGAAACCTCCACCTCATAGCTCTCAACCAGCAGCAGCCTTAGGTCAGCTGGTGCCCTAGGCAAAAGGGCTCCACGGCATCCCCCCAACACCAGATAAATACTGGAAAAGTGCCACTGCTACAGCGATGCCCTAGGCAGCTGCCTAGTTGGCCTATGCCTAAGGCCAGCTATGCTCTCAACCTCTTAGTACAAAAAATCTGAACAAAGCCAAAAATAACGAGGAAACAATGGACCAAAAATAGGGATACATTTTAAATATTGCTCTTTGGTCTTGTGTTACCATGCATTTTCTGAAAGGTATGTCATGTGAAACTTAAATGTCTGTCATTATTTAGTGAATTTGATCCTTACTGGTTTGCTACAAAAAAACAGAAAAATCACAAATTTTATGAGGAACAGACCAAAAACATGATGTAAAAATCTGGACATTCTGAGAAAATCTCGACAATCGAGAGGTATGCTCCACCTTTAGTACATGTCTGTGCAGTACCTGGTCTAAATGTGTGGAAGGCATTATAGCCTTGCACTGTCGGTGTGCTGTCTATGGCTCTAAAATGTGCCTCAGTGACCACACAGATGTCAGCATTCTCTAGGATGAGGAAAGCTTGTAGCGTTGAGCAGTAACACTTTTAGATTTTCTTGATTTTGATTTGTTATATCAGAAGTACTGTGTCATTGTTTAAGAAAGGGACTATGGGGGAGGACAATGTTTTAACTAATATTTGAAAGCCTTGAGGGGAGAGGTACAGACTGCCCCTGGCAAAGCAGTGTGGGCTGTTGACAATCTCCTTCCATACTTACAAATATTGCACCCCCTTAGAATGACACCAGAAAATAAGCCATTAACATCAGTCATCTTCTGTCCATATTGTGGGATCATTCTTGGAGAGGGTAAAATGCTGCTCAGTGCTAGGTTCATACCAGCCTGGGACACATATTCTGAGAGCTCCATGATGTCTCTATTCATATAGTGTTGGGAGGTATGTCTCAGGTCGTTTACACCCACATGGACTATGATTGAGTCAAACTGGTACTTGTGGTCCAAAGACCTGAGTGCGTGCTTATTGTGGTAGATCCTGCCCCCAGATAAGCAACTGGCCATCATTTTCTGTTTATGCAGCCTGGTAAGAGGGACATCATTGTGTCTCACAATGGAGTCTCTAATGACCAGAATGTTGGATTGTGTGGTGGATTGCCTTATGGGCTCAGAAGTAGACATTCCATGAGATGTGGTTGCGTGTGTGTTGATATGGGTGACGTTTTGAAAGAGTGCATTTGGGGCTAATGAGGGTATTTGTTATGTGTACTTGTCTAGGAGGTCTTTGGAATTTAAGAAGGTTACATTTAAGTGCCTCAGCATATGTGGGTCTATGTATTTGCTTTGAGCTATGTGTACTATTGATAACCAGATTGAAACAGGAGAGTGTGAGAGCTTTGCCTACAGTGACATTGTGTAAATACATCTGTCACATACCATATTATATCAGTTTGTTTGAGAATTATCTGGTTGTCAGTAAACATGAGGCAATTTCTACATTTCCTCAACAAGCTGGTGATGGAGATAGTGGGAAAGTTCATATCTATGGCAGCAGACCTATTTTTATTGATTAGGCGGTCGGAGTGAGAATATTAAATAATGTCAGTAGTATCTGGTTTGCAACTCTGGTGGCAGTGCTTGCCACCGAAAGCTAGTTGCCCTGTGTACAAATAGGTATTGGTGAAATTTCAATGGTGCTTTTATGGTAAAAACGTCAACTCAAAGTGTGCGTGTCTATACAGGGCACTGCCAAACAAGTAAGGAGAAACTAGTAAATATACTTTGATGATTTATGAATGAAGTATTTAGGGAGATATTCTGAAGTTAGGTTAGACAACAACAAATCCAGCAGTACTTACTGAAAATAAAGAATTACCTTTCTCAAGGGTGATAAAAAGAGGGGAGTCGTGTGAATGTCTACTGCCTGGCTACTACTAGTGCTTTACATTGCTGGGATACAATGCTCCTTTGCTTCTTATCTTACCAGAAGTAAAACAGTAACACCAATCCCAAGATGAGAAGGAGGCCACAGGCTCTTTGGTGATCAACAGTCTTGTCCCAGATGATGCACAGGTCTGTAGGTTGTTGTAACCTTTTCCTGGTTGATGCCTTGTAGCAACCAGACCAATCAGGAAGATGAAAAACAGACACTCAGTGATAATCCACAGCAATCAGGATCAATACACTCTGCTCCTTCTCTCACCAGGAGCAAAGTATAAGCATGAATTCCAAGCTGGTTCATAATAAGTAGTTATCAGGCTTTCAGTGATCAGCAGTCTCCAGGAAATAAGGTCCCTATGCTCCTTCTCTCACCAGAAGCAAAACAGAAACACTAATCCCAAGATGACTACTGAGATGCACGATGTCGGCTCTCCAGTGATTGGTGGTCTTGAAGTATATGTTGTATATTTTAAAGGTAAGATAGAAAATGGGTTAATATCATAAGAGATGCAGTTTGCACTAAGCAGTTAGATATGAAAGAAGGAGTAACTTAAGCTTTAGCTATCTAAATGGAGAACCACTAACTTTAAAAGAGCAATATAGATTGAAAGGGGGTAGGCTCTTTGTATTTTGTCTCCAAGGAATGCAGTGGGATGAAAAATAAACTTAAATAGCTGAAGGGGAGTGATTTCATAAAATGATAATTTTGTGCTTACTCACAGTAGCCAATGAAAGAGCTGAGGGAAAGAAATACATGGTCAAATTAACATAAGGGTCAGGCAACTTGAAAGACAATTGGGTCTATGAACACAACAGTGCCAGGGTGGGAGGGGAGGGAAAAACATAATTTATTTGTTACTCACAAGAGACACAGCTATGGTCTCTTTCCTAGTTTAAACCCTTCTTCTCATGGATAATATCACAAGCTTTACAAAAACAGAAGACGGCAATCAGATCATCTAAAGGAGCTCATGAACTTAGGCTTGACTCTGAAGCCAAAGGGAATTTTAAATCCTTCTTTAACCATATCATAGGTTCATAGATTCATAGGTTCATAGATTAGTACTAGGCTAACTGCCCTTGTGGGACATTTTAAGCCTAGCCAATTATCCATTGTGAGACTCAAACTCTGTACCTTGTGTTTGTAAGGCAAACACCTTAACCATTAGGCCACCCTCCCAACAAACAACAAATAAACAATGACACACAATGCTCTGAATGAATTCATAATAATGGCCCCTATTTGGATCCAATAGACGCTGCCATTATGTTTGCATAAATATTTAGTGCCAATGTTACCCCCAAGACTTGTGTCCAAAGCCCTGAAATATCTTAATCCCTTTCATCTCCTGTTATCTTTAAACATCATTTACTGAAAGTGATATTTAAAAACAAAAATACTTCCTTCACAAGACCTGACAATATGTCTGGTTACTTAATTAACAGTGTTAAACATGCTGTTCCAGACACATTCCTTAAACTGTTTAACCTCAGTTCAGCTATTGGATACTACAGAGGTGATGTCACTCCATAACAGTAGATTTGCAATGGACCAAGATAATTACAGGCTTATTAGCATTACTAGACTCATCAGTATAACCAGGTAATGCATTATAATTAACTTCATAAACTATGATATCAAGAATCTTCTTAAATTTGACACCCACAGTTTAGCTTTCTGAAGGGCAGATCCTATGTACTGAATCTGGGAAACTTCTTTAAAATGGTTATGCAGGCTTTAGATAGTGGCCATGCAGCACACACAGCATATCTTGACTTGGACAAGGCCCCAAACCACTGGAATAAACTGCATGTTAACAGTACAACTCTCTATCAACAATTAAAATTAACTTAGATGATAGTATGGATATCCACAACATTACTCCATGGTTAACTGTATGGCCTCCATGGAGAAAGGTGAGGCCTGCCTTCATTGCAACTTCTTTGTCATCCTTATGATTGTCATTGCATCCTCATAGTTATTCATCATCTTCATTGCATCTCCATCCTCTTTTTATTGATCTTCCTCATCATCTTCATAATCATCATCTTCATTGCATCTTCATCTTTACAGATGCACAGAATATTCCAAAAAACGTTCATTCCAGCACTAATTCATTCAGTGTATAAAACTGACAATTGTACCTTACTATAGGCTTTGATTAAAGGGATTCATGCACCCAATTGTTTTTCTAAAAGTGATTAGCTCATGTAAGAAAAGTATTCTTTACAGTGTTACAGCTATGTTAGTACTCTGTTTGCCAAGTACTATACAGTTTACTAGGGCTCTTATCCTGCTCTGTATTTCTTTTATCATATTTTGCTTGAATATAACTGCACTTAATTATGTATTAACATTGTTTGACTGCTGACTAGTTGTGCTATATCTCTCTTTATATGATGAAATCTGCTGCAGGCTACTGAAAATGTCCATACACGCTGCAAACTGCTTCTTTTACCACTTTATCATCAGAAGGCAGGAAGAGTTGGGGTGGAATAAAAAATAGTTATAGCTGTTAGAATGCAATGATTCCAATAAGAAGTTTATTAAAATTAATCAACAGAGTTCATACTGCTCAACCTGCAGACATTGAAATTAATTAATGGGTTATGAAAATTATAACAATCAGTCAAAAATGACATAATTACATAGCAATTAAATACTGAGTTGCATATAACTCCCCCCCTTCCAGTAGAACTGTAGGATACTACTCAGAATTGTAATGCTAAAAAGCTGAGAGGAAATAATGATGCAAATATGTAAGCATATTGTCAAAATGCATTGCAAGATAAATATTTTAATGAACAATATTGCAAAAATCTACCTTGCAAAGTTATTTATTTATTTTGCTTCTGAAAAACAGAGATGTAACATGTGAGTCCTCATTCTTAAAATGTATGTTAGTCATTTGCTCTGGTTTCCTTTATAGTGAACAGCTTCAAAATAATATGTATGATGGAGCATATATAGACCACCCAGTTTTTAATGTTTGATTGCCATTTTTAGGTTGTCAACCACATGAACTTATTAGTCCTTTCTTCTTGTCCAGTGAATACACAGGGACAATTGACACACCATGGTACTTATCCTAAAGGATTTTAGGATCTGCATTAAATTAGAATAATTATTTACAACAAAGTTCTTAAGGCCTTTTATTCTGTGCCACACAAAATTATCACTATTGACTGTAAATTTTAAAGGCCAGTGATAACTACCATCATAGATGCTGGACAGGTTATGCAGAGATTCTGCAAAAGATAATGTGTTTGAGTGCTATGGCATATACAGCAGGACAACAGGTCTTATGCAGAATTAGCATCAAAAAAGGTCTTCCTGCACGAAAAGCAGTTGCATGGCTCCACCAACGTAAACTGAAACCAGACAAATACTGAGCCAGCAAACTGTGAGACTGGAATAAAATAATATTTATTAACTTATTTGCAGAACCAAAACAAACAACCAAACCGGTGTCTGGTATCCAACACAGCCTTCGCCAGTGTATAATCAAATCCATATCAGTTTGTGTTATATACCTGCATATAAAGAAATTAGAATTTCCATTGGATGCTCTAAAATTGCTCATTTAATCCAAGTGGGAATAACCCACCTAATTTTACAATCTATTTCTTCTCTTTAGAGTCCAGAATAGAATGCCACCCTGTATTGTTGGATTTGTTCCCTTTAACTATATCAGTTATCATAAACATAAACCTGGCAGATGTATGTGTTAGGTAATGTTTATATAATGCACTTCTGGATTTATGTTTTTGATATCACTCATATGCTCCGAAATCCTCAGCCTGAGAGGGCGTGAGGTTTGGCCAATATAAAAAGAGCCACAGCTACATGTGGTTAATTAGCCATTCACTGCTACAATTGGCAAAAAATTTTATATCATAAACAATACCACAATTGTTACTGGTGAATTGTTTTGATTTAAATATTTTGTTGCAATGAGTGCAATGGACACATGGAAAGCATCCTATAAGTGCCTCACCCGAAATAGTGGTTTGTATCTCCTGATAGGGCATTCTCACATGTGAATGTTTATAGTGACTGAAAAAAGAAGCAAGGTTTTTGCCTTTTCGGAAAGAAAATAAACACCTGTCTGGTAACATGTTTGCTAAATTCAGATCACACTGTAAAATATTCCAATGCCTCTGTACACTGGTGATAAGTGCATCAGAGTTCCTCCCATATGTGGTTACAAATCTGATAAGTTCTAAAGTCTGTTGTTCATGTTGTTTGTATACCAAAAGATCATCCCTCTTTAATGTGTTAGACCAATTACTGGGCTGCAGAACATGTCCCATCTGATATCCCCTAGACTTAAATCTATGTGTCAGATCCTGTCTATATTCTTGAAAAGTGGATTCTTGGGAACAGATCCATCTCATTCTGACATATTGAGATTTGGGGATGTTCTTAGCTACATGTGGAGGATGAATGCTGGATGAATGGAGGATGGTGTTGTATTGGGGTACTTCCGGAAAACCTTCGTACTTAAAGTGTTATCAGGTAGTCTGGTAATGGTGACATCAAGAAACGTGATGGTATCCACATCATAATTAACCGTGAAGTATAAACCCCATTTGTTTTCATTGAGGTAGTTTATAAACTCCATCAGGTATTCCACATCCGTCCTCCATACCATCCAGCAATCATCCAAATATCGCCTCCAAATGTCTATTTCATTCAGGTACATGTTATGGCTCATATCATAAACAAGTTGTTCTTTGATGAAGGCCATAAATAAATCGTAACAGGGGCTTCAGATGTTTAGTAAGGAATATTGACAGTGGTTCGGTAATGTAGCCTCTACCTGACACAATTGGTCTTCCAGGTGGATGGACAGGATCCTTGTGTATTTTTGGCAAAAAGTAAATGTACTGACTAGTAGGATCACGAATCATAAATTGCTGCATGACTCTGTCAGTGATGATATCTTCCTCCCTAGCTTGTAACAAAAATTCATCTATCTGTTTCTTGAATCTAAATGTGGGGTTGATAGGCATTTCCAAATAATAATGCCTATCTTGGAGTTGTCTTTTAGCCTCAATGTCATATTTTTTCCAGTTCATCACTGCTTCGGCCCCACCTTTGTCCACAGATAAGATGACAATATCCTTGTTGTTCTGTAATTCAATTAGTGCATCTCTTTCGATCTTTGAAAGATTGTTTGGTTTAAAAGAAATTCAAGTACTGTGAATAGTGTAGATCTTTAAGAACACTACTCTGAAATTGATGCACTATAGGAATCATGGGAGGCATATATCTGGATTTATTATATATAAATGTATCTCTATCACCAACATCATTAGAGTCACCAAATTGCAATTTGAGATTTAATGTTCTACAAAATGTCATTAATTCTTGTGCTAGAATGTCTTCAATAATCAAAATACCAGGGCTAAACATCAGACCTTTATTTAAAATAGACATTTGTACTGTTGTCAGACTAACATCAGAAATATTCAAAACATTTTCATTTATTTCGGTATTAGCAATTTCAGAAGCTCTTCTATATTTTGATTTGTTCGATGTTTTCTGCCTGCTCGGTTGTATTTTGGCCTAAAGGGACTAAAGTGTATGTCCTCTTGGGGGTCGGTGAATCTGGTGTCTGGTGCATATCTGTCTATGAGGAGAGATCATCAGTAGATGATCCTGTCTCAGCTGGACGCTTCTTAAGAATGGACCTCCGTCTTTTCCGTTTAGGGGTTCTAGTTTGCCCATGTTCAAATCTGACCTGTTTGTAGACTCTAATGGAATTACTACCCTGATAATCCATCTGATCTCTTTGAAATGTTTTAACCTTCCTGGATTTGAGTTGTTCCTCAAGATTTGTTAGGTCACTCGCTACTTTATTTAAATTTCTTATAAAAAAGGCTTCCCCTTCATATTTCTGTACATCAGTACAGAGTTTAGTGACCTCACAAATTTCACGGTCAATAACTCTGTCATGATATTTCGCCAGGGCATCAAACCCATGGTGGCTTGCTGCTGAATGGCTGCCCATTGTCTGTTTAACTCTTCGTCAGCCTCACTGACCAGTGGCTGTATTCTAATTCACAGTCTTCTGGGTGTAATACCTTTTGTCATATAGGCTTTGAAGAGTTTGGAGTGCCAAACATGTGACCTTAATGATCTCATGTGTCTATGTAATTTGTCAAAAGCCAACCCACAACTGGTCTCAGGACCCAAGGGTGACCCATTTTGTCCATTGGTGAATGATATACCCAATCCAAACCCACCCAAATCCTCTCTATCAGCTGACAAGCCAGATATCAATTTTGTTAATTCCATGATGTTAATTATAGGATACAAAATATTTGTAAGGAAAAATATACTTATATCAATACACTAGAAGTGCCAATTGTTAAAGCCCAAAATAAGATTGCACTACCACGCGATTGATTGCTCAGTGTAACCAGTGTTCATATACTACTAATTGTTGGCAATAGCAGCCAGTGTTAAATTCATAGCAATGCTATGCCAAAGTTATCCTTCAGCTGTAGGCAATCAAGTAACTCCTAATAATGGAGCAATAATAGCCACTATCTTTGCCCAAAAAAACTGGCAACAACTTAGTTTATGATAGTGCTATGCTCCAACTTATGAAAGGTCATGTCTTAACTTGAACAAAGTTAGTTTGATTCCTAAATATGATGTGGTAACCAAGGTTACCCATCAGAGCTCAATTATGATACTGATTTGTGAGCTGATAGCTGGGATAATACAAAATGGGCCCTATAACCAGGGACAAAATTAACTCTTTCAAAAAAACCCCAAGGTCCATAGTGAGTTGTGGTTGGATTTGAAGCTTGACAAACAATGGTAGTCACTCAGCAGCAAAAACCTAATGGCAATATATGATTCAATAATTGACTGATTAATCTATACCATAAGAAGTGCTTGTAATGCATTAATTCTGGGAGAACTAGGCCCTAGGTTGGAAGATTCATTGAAAAATGTGACTTCTAATAATAACGGTAATTGTACATACAGATTACCCTTATTCAAAACAAAGAGTTGGAAATCCCAACCACATCCGTCATACAAATGCACAATATGATCCCTAATAAAGCACACCTCCTGTTGGATATAAGGTAGGAATGAAAAAAATATAATGTATCGTAGTATCTAATTTGAAAAAATAATTAGATGAAACTAACAGTGTAGATAAAATTATATGACCAGGTTATTAAGTATTAAAGAAATCACCCCTATGACCTAATCCAATAATGTTGTAAACTATTAACTATCCTATAAGTAGAATAGCTAATAAAACTAAACACTTCACTGTATATGTTCAACTTTAGACTGTTGATCTATAATAACATAACCTATCTATGCATACATATCCGTTCGTTAAAACTACACACAACAGGAATGAATGTATAAAGATCCAAAAGGTCAACATTCAGTTACATATACATTAGGGAAAAGCTGGAAACCGTGAAAACATGTATTATTTCCTTTTGAAAATGTGATCACTTCAAAATATTTAAATTAGAAACACCAAGATCCATTAACCTGAAGGCTCAATAAATCCAAATGACCATAGGCAGATATATTATTTGCTTTTAGAAATGAAAAAATTAAACAGTTAAATGTGCATTGCGGGAAAAAACTACGAACTACAAACACATAGATAATGTCCAAAGATTTAGTCCCACAGAAAAATGGCTGAGAAAACAGTACCAAAGTTCATTGCACACAAAAAATGTCAGTTGCAAATCCACATAAACACCTGTATTTTTTGCTTCAATAATTATAATTTAGGTCCCAGCCAGTCTAAAACATATTTGGGGTCTAAGTGAGGTTGTCAATGTCCATAATTTGTATTTTGGTCCAATGATAATTCTTGTAATACGTTCCACAAAAATAAACGAAAAAAATATCTCCTTGTTCCTTAAAACGTGACCGTTATTGGTTTAAACATATTCGCCAATCACCCTATTGACTGGAAATCATCACAGTATCTGTTTAATAGCCCTCTAGTAGAAAACCGTACATTGCATGCAAAAATGGAAAAATCAGTTCTACATCCACATATACCCCCTATATTATATGTTTCAAAACTTATACATTATTAGCCCAAAACAGTCTAAATCATGTTGGAAATCTCAAAAAGGTTACCGATGTCCATAATTTGTATTCTAGTCGATGATAAAACTGTGATACGTAATTCAGAAAATGAAAAAATAATCCTCTGGAAATGGATTGTAAAATTAGGTGGGTTATTCCCACCTGGATTAAATGAACAATTTTAGAGCAACCAATTGGCGATTCTAATTTCTTTATATGCAGGTATATAAGACAAACTGATATGGATTTGATTTTACACTGATGAAGGCTGTGTTGGATACCAGCCGAAACCGGTTTGGTTGTTTGTTTTGGTTCTGCAGATAAGTTAATATATATTATTTTATTCCAGTCACACAGTTTGCTGGCTCAGTATTTTTCTTATTCAGAATTAACCAATACTGTATATATCATCATTTTTGAAGCTGTGGTTTCATTTAAAAAATCCCATCATTGCCTGTAGTTTTAATTAGTGGTGGCTATGGAATAAGGGTACCTTTAATTAAAACCACAAGATACACAGGTCATTCACAGAGAGTACACCTGCATTTCTAGCTCTTTTGAAGTTCCCTGTTTAAAATCCGCGTTTGCATGGCTTTGCGCGGTTGTGCACATAGCGCAGCGCCGGTTAAAGTTTTTCTGGCTCCGCTAAGCCTGCTCTTCAAATTTTCCCTTAAGAAAGCTCTACTCTTATAATAACCTAGTCTAATCGCTTTATTATAAGCCTAGCACTTGTTCTCAAAATCTCTCTTCTAAGTAAGCACTCGCTAACTAAAGTAAGCACTACATCCACCTACCTTCCCTGTGAGTACCCACTTCCCTTAAAGGCACAGCACTCCCTTATAATATTCTAGCATGTCGAGTGGTAGATTGTTGGCATCCTCTCCGGTTCAGCTGGTTAATCTGGGAATCTTGAGACAATGCTACAATTGTCTCATGTACACAGACAACCCTCTCCTCCTCCCTACAAACACAGATACATGTGAGAGATGCAACTATATAGCCAAACTGGAGGCTGAACTCTCTCAACTTAGGACTGGCAAGACCAGACAGGAGGAGAAGGTAACCACACACACACACCAAACCCAGTCCCACATAGACCTACCACAACTGCAAACCAAACACATAAAAACACAAAGACATACTCGGAGGCTCTAACAAAAAACTTACCAAAACAACAGAGGCTCCCAAAGCAGACACCCAAAAATTCACCACCTCAAAACATAACACATGCATCATATACTTCAATAAATCAGTGTGTCAAACAATCACAGCCCTTAAGGCCAAACACCATGCCTGATACACTAGTAATAGGTGACTCTATAGTCAGACACACTGACGTTCCGCTTACCAGGCTGAACAAGGAGAGGGTAACGGTGAGCTGCTTATCGGGAGCTAGGATCCGCCACATAACACACGCACTCAGGTCACTCCAAAGCAAGTACAAATATGACTTTGTCATTGTCCATGCCAGCATGAATGATCTGAGACGTACCTCCCTGGACTACATGAAAAGAAACATAGAGGAGCTCTCTGATTATGTAGCCCAGGCTGGTATGACCCTGACCCTGAGCAGCATCTTGCCCTCACCAAGAATGATGCCACAATACAAAGACAAGATGACCAGCTTTAATAATTGTCTCAAATACTGGTATCATTCTAGGGAGATCCAATGTCTGTCTGCTTGGGATGACATGCTGGACAAGCCACGCTGTTTCGCAAGGGAAGGCTCGCATCTGTCACCACTGGGCTTCCGAATATTGGCTAAGGCTCTTGCCTCCCACATAGTGCCTTTTTTAGGCAAAGCTCAAAAGACAAACCCACCTCCTTAGAAAACAAAAATGGAAAAAAATTAAGGGTAATGCTGCTCAACGCCAGAAGTCTAAATCTCAAGATGCAGGCTCTCGAAGCACTCCTCAGTATGGAGGACATCGATGTCTGTGCAGTAACTGAAATCTGGTTCAAGGCTCCTGAGAGCACCCCAGCACTACCAGGCTATACCTCGTATCATGCTTTTCGGCCCCAAAACTCTGGCCAAACCAAAAAAGGAGGGGGAGTGTCCATATTCATCAAGGACACTCACACCTCCAGGTTAGTGGTAACACATGAAACATCAGAGACCATCCAGGTGCAACTAACCATAGGAAAAACTGCTATACAACTGGTAGCATATTACAGACCACCCTCCCAATCTCAGGAATCCCACTCAGCCTTCCTGAAGACATTGGAGGATATAAATGTCTCACCAAACACCATCATATTGGGAGACTTCAACTACCCTAACATAGACTGGGTGCATTATTCTAGCCCAAACACCCTAGCCCAAAGGTTCCTGGAATTCATAAATTCAAACACAATGGAACAGCTAGTCACCTCTCCCACAAGGGGAGATAATATACTAGACCTGATCATCACAAACATGGGGACAAAGTGCTCCACACCGGAAGTATACCCTTCACTAGTGAGGTCTGACCACAAACTAATCACCCTGGATATACATATCCCACCTCCACCCCCAACACAAAAGACTACAGTGAAAAACTTCTCAAAAGCTGACTTTACACTTCTTAAAACTGAGATGGTATCCTTTAAGCCCACTGGGACAGTGGAAACCACATCCCACAATGCAGAATCCTTCACAAATGCTTTCTATGGACATCTCCAAGAATGCATGGATCATGCAATCCCAAATAAAACCAAGACCCTCTCCACCAATGGCAGGCATCCTGTCTGGTGGACCCCAGCCATAAACAAATTGTATAACAAAAGAAGGAAGCTACTGCACGACAGAGCAAAATCCCATAAAGAGAAGGCATCTCTGATCAGCACTAGTAGAAAGCTATGTTCTCTCATAAAAACATCCAAGGCCAACTTTGAGAGAAAAATCGCTATGGACACTAAAGATAACCACAAGGCCTTCTTCAGCTATGTTAGAAACCTAGGTGGAAACCCTCAGATATGTTCAGAGTTAGTTCACAATGACAAAAAATACACTGAACCCACAGATATTGCCAACATTCTGGCAGACAGGTTCAGTGCAAATTTCTCCCCTCCCTCACCCCCAAAAGAAGAAATACTTATCCCAGTTGACTGTAACCTCCCTGTCATCTCAGATATCCAGGTGAGAACTGCCCTCAGCAAAGCTAAAAACACAGCATCAATGGGACCCGACGGTATCCCGGGTTGCGTACTACGTGAACTCCAAGAGGAGCTAAACCCGCACATAAAAATGCTATTTAACCTTAACCTTACTACAGGATATGTACCTGAAAACTGGCGTACAGCAACAGTAGTCCCACTCCACAAAGGAGGCACCTTTACTGACCCTAGTAACTACCGCCCCATAAGCTTAACCAGCTTGGTCTGCAAAGCTATGGAAAGAATCATTATGGAACTAATAAACAGAGACATTGGGGACTTACAGACACTTGATCCCACCCAGTTCAGCTTTGTAAAAGGCAGATCCTGCCTTTTAAACCTGGATGACTTTTTTGAAACAGTCACTAGAGCCATTGACGAGGGCAAAGCAGTCCATACAGCCTGCCTGGACTTGGCTAAAGCTTTCGACACAATACCCCACTCTGGCATCATAGACAAGCTCAACAGCTTAAATGTAAATCCATATGTCACAAGATGGGTGGCAAACTGGCTAAAGGATAGAACCCATAAAGTCAAAATCGCTGGAGCCATGTCAGACTCAAAGCTAGTGACATGTGGTGTCCCACAGGGCTCTGTCCTGGGACCCCTCTTGTTCGGCATTTATTTTTCAGATGTGAAAGCAAACATGGGAGGGTTGTGGCTGACAAAGTTCACAGATGACTGCAAACTAGGCGCCATAGTCGATACACCAGCTGACACATACATCCTACAGAAAGGCCTCACTGAAATGAACAACTGGTGACATAGTCATGGCCTTAAACTGAATGCCAAAAAATGTATAGTCATCCCCTTTGGGAAAAACAAAGTGCCCACAAATTATCACATAGGCGGTAACCTACTGAGTACAGAAAAAGTAATCAGAGACCTGGGGACCCAAGTCGATAGTGACCTCTCATTTGACACCCACGTTGCCAAAGTGGTTAGAAAGACTTTCTACCTTGCCCACCTTATCATGAAGGGATTCACATGCAGATCAAAGGAGGTCATTGTGCCCTTGTACTCCTCCCTTATCAGGCCCATGATTGAGTACAATGCCCCATTTGGTATGTACCTCACCTGGCACTTGCAACAGCTAGAGAGACCCCAAAAGTACCTCACCAAGAGGATCAAGGGTCTCAAACATATGTCATATGCTGCCAGACTAAAGAAACTCCAGCTCTATTCAGTAGCATACCGCCTACTCAGAGGTGATCTGTGCCTGACGTACAAGGCCATGTCCAACCAGGAATTGATGGACATGCTCCACCTCAAAAAATCCAAATCCATCAGAACCACGAGAGCTAAAGATTTGAACCTCAGCACAAATATGAATAGGACATGCTGGAGGGACAGATTCATAACTCAGAGGCTTCCCATACTCTGGAACAGAATCCCAGTTTATGTTAGGCAGAGCCCTCACTGACTCTCTTCAAGAGAAATCTTGACGAGTGGATGGGAGATCGTAGGTTTACCCCAGGGGTCATCTCTGTGTCACTACTAGACAGAGGCACAGTAATCTAATTATTCTTCACTGTGTCACTACTAGACAGAGGCACAGTATTCTAAATCTATTCTGTTCACTTTTGTACCATTACATGGGGTGGCGAAAGCCACATCACTATGGCTAGGCTTATAAATGCCCCAGGGCAGATAGCCTAGTACCAAACTATGAAACTATGAAAACTATATATGTTGTACATGGGGAATACTGCATTCAGTGTTTACTTATGTTAAGTGCAAATCAGTTCTGTCCAGGTGAGAAGAGGATAAGAACAGACAGTGGTTAGGTAAGATAATTTCTTAATTATTTAGTTAATTATTTTTCAGGGTAGTACACTGATGATAAGAGACCATTTGCAGGTACTGCCTGGGTGAAGAAATTCACTAAAAATAAAGAAGGACAAATTCATAAACATGCCATAATCACAGAAGGTAGATAATCCCATAGACAATTGAAACAATATGTAAATATTATTAAAAGGTTAGAAAAACATATTTGAATTGATTTTAGTAGTAAATAGCAGTAGATAAAACTGATGGTCAAAGTAGATGTGATGCAGGTGAGGGGGAAGTTAGGTTATGTGTCGAGTTAAAAAGCACTTGCAATCAGATTTTTGATGGAGGTGTTTTTTTGAGTTCTGCTCAGAACATGGGGAAAGAGAAGACTTTGTTTATGTGATGGGGAAGGGATTGCCAGGGTTTGGGTGCAAGAATGGAGAAGGAATGGTCATTACAGTGCAGCTTGGTTTGGAGAGTCTGGAGTGAGGGATTTAATTGGGAGAGGTTGCAGAGGTTGTTGGGGTGGGATTATAGATTTTGACCCTAAGAGGCAGAACGTTTGGCAAGAAGAGAGCCTAGGAGTAGTTCAGCTCTTTAGAATACTAGTAGCCTTTTGGCTTTAGAGAGGGTAATGCAGTGGTGTTCCTGGGGGTGACTGGAAATTAATCTGCAGATTTCTTTTTCAATGGACTATAGTGTGGATGTATTTTTTTCAAAGGCTGTGACCATGATGGGGAACCATATTCAAGTTGAAACTTGAGCAAGGAGGAATCCTTTTTTCTTCTGCAGCTCTAGCTGGTTTGGGTAGAAAGGGAGATATTTTCCTGAACTAGAATAAAAGAGAACTGATCTTTTTCCTGGTGATTTCAATTATGGTTTTTGAAGTTAAGTGACAGGTCTAGCCATAAACATAAGTACTTAAAAGATGTAATTGTTTTTATTGTGGAACCACTGAGATATGCATGCTTGAAATTTTTAGGAGTTATTTTTCAGCTTTTGTGTGATTCCAAATATCACACTTTTAGTTTTTGAGGGATTTAGGTTTAGTGTATGGATATTTAGCCAACAATTAAGGGAGTGGAAGTCTGCACAAAGCTGGGTTTGAATAGCTGAATGTGAGAAACTAGACTGAAGAATAACGATGTCCTCTGCATTATGAGTGATAGGAAGGTAAGGGAGATCAGAGGATAGTTTGTTAATAAAGACAATAAACAACAGCGGGGAGATTATGGACCCCTGGACACTGCTGGAGGTGACAATGATGAGCCTGTTTTGATCTGAAATACCTATTTGTTAAGAAATGTTGGAACCATTTGACAGTGTTGAAGCTAACCTGATTTCTTGGAGGGAGTGAAGGAGTGAAGAATCAGAATGTGGTAAATAACATCAAAAGCTTTAGTAAGGTAAATGAAGAGAACACCAGAAAGTTTTCTTTTATCCATAGGTTCATAGGTTCATACTAGGCTATCTGCCCTAGGGTATTTATAAGGCTAGCCAGAGTGTGTTTCACTTTCGCCACCCATTTTAAATGAATTTTGCTATGCCCTTTTTTGAGGTTAGTATACTGTGCCTCTGTCTAACAGTGGCACAGAAGTGATACCCGGGGTAAACCTACGATCTCCCATCCACTCATCAAGATTCCTCTTGAAGAGAGTCAGTGAGGGACTCTGCCTAACCTGGACTGGGATTTTATTGCAGAGTGAAGGGAGCCTCTGGGTTATGAATCTGTCCCTCCAACATGTCCTATTTATTTCAGTGCTGAGGTTCAAGTCTCTCGAGCGCATAGCTCGATGGGATTTGGATTTTCTGAGGTGCAGCATGTCCATTAATTCGGGGTTGGACATGGCTTTATACATCAGGCACAGATCGCCTCTGAGCAGGCGGTATGCCACTGAGTAGAGCTGGAGTTTCTTTAACCGGGCAGCATATGGCATCTGTTTGAGCCCTTTGATCCTCTTGGTGAGGTAATTTTGGGGTCTTTCCAATTGCTGCAGGTGTCTGGCAAGGTACATCCCAAAAGGGGCATTGTACTCAATAATGGGCCTGATGCGGGATGAGTAAAGAGGCACGATGACCTCCCCTGATCTAGATGTGAATCTCTTCATGATTAGGTGGGCTATATAAAATGTTTTTCTAACCACTTTGGCCATGTGGTTGTCAAATGAGAGATTGCTATCAACTTGGGTCCCCAGGTCCCTAATTATTTCTTCTGTACTTAATGAATTACCACCTATGTGGTAATTTGTGGGCACTTTGTTTTTGCCAAAGGGGATGACTATACACTTTTTGGTGTTTAGCTTGAGGCCATGGCTCTGGCACCAGTTGTCTGTTTCTATGAGGCTCTTTTGGAGGATGCTTGTGTCGGCTGGAGAGTCGATTATGGCACCCAGTTTGCAGTCATCTGTGAACTTGGTCAGCCACAGTCCTTCCATGTTTGCCTGTACCTCCGAGAAATATATACCAAACAAGAGAGGTCCCAGGACTGAGCCTTGTGGGATGCCACTTGTAACTGGTTTGGAGTCTGACATGGCTCCAGCAATTCTAACCATGTGGGTTCTGTCCTTGAGCCAGTTTGCAACCCATCTAGTGACATAGGGGTTTATATTTAAGCTGGTGAGCTTATCTATAATGCCCGAGTGGGTTATTGTATCAAAGGCTTTTGCGAGGTCCAGGTAGGCTGTGTGGACCACCTTCCCCTCATCAATGGCCTTGGTGACTGTTTCAAAGAAATCGACCTGGTTTAAGAGGCAGGATCTGCCCTTAACAAAGCCGAACTGGGTAGGATCCAGTGTCTGTAGGTCCCCTATATCTTTATTTATGAGGTCCATGATGATCCTTTCCATAGCTTTGCAGACCAAGCTAGTCAGGCTTATGGGGCGATAGTTTCCAGGATCCATTGAGGCACCACCTTTGTGGAGAGGGACCACTGTTGCTGTACGCCACCCTTTGGGTACATATCCTGTAGTAAGGCTGAGATTGAACAGTAGTTTTATGTTTGGGTTTAGCTCTTCTTGGAGTTCATGTAGGACACAGCCCGGGACACCATCTGGTCCCATTGATGCTGTTTTTTTTTGCTTTGGAGAGGGCGGCTCTTACCTGACCATCTGAGATGTCAGGGGGGCAGCACTCTGCTGGGATAGATATTCGCCCTTTGGTGGGAGGGGAGAAGTTTGCACTGAACCTGTCAGCTAGGATGTTGGCAATGTCTGTGGGTTCGGTGTATTTTTTGTAATTTTGGACTAATTCTGAGCATATCTGGGAATTCCCACCCAGGTTCCTAACATAACTAAAGAATGCCTTGTGATTATCCTTAGTGTCCTGTGCAATTTTTCTCTCGAAGCTGGCCTTAGACGATTTTATGAGTGCCCATAGTTTTTTGCTAATACTGATCAGAGATGCCTTCCCTCTATCATGTAGTAGCTTCCTCCTTCTATTGTATAGTTTGTTTATGGCTGGGGTCCACCAGACAAGACGTCTGCCTTTGGAGGATTGGGTCTTGGTTTTATTTGGGATTGCATGATCCATGCATTCCTGAAGGTGTTCATAGAATGCGTTTATAAAGGATTCTGCGGTCTGGGCCGTATTTTCCACAGGCCCTGGGGCTTTGAAGGATTCCACCTCGGTTTTGAGGAGTGTAAAATTTGCTTTAGAGAAGTTTTTCACTGTGGTTTTCTGGACAGGGGGTGGGGTCGGGATGTGAATATCCAGTGAGATTAGTTTATGGTCTGATCTTACCAGTGGGGGATACACTTCTGGTCTGGAGCATAGAGTCCCCATGTTGGTGATGATCAGGTCCAGTATGTTTTCCCTGCTTGTCGGAGTGGTAACAAGTTGTTCCATAGCATTTGAGTTTATAAATTCTAGGAATCTTTGGGCTAGGGTGTTGGAGCTAGAGTAATGCTCCCAGTCTATGTTTGGGTAGTTGAAGTCGCCCAATATAATGGTGTTTGGAGAGACCTTCATATTTTCCACTGTTCTCAGGAAGGCCGAGTGGGGTTCCTGGGTTTGGGAGGGTGTTCTGTAGCAGGCTATAAAGTGGAAGGCAGTTTTACCCACTGTTAGTTGCACATGGATAGTCTCTGATGCTTCGTGCTGTGCCACCAACCTGGAGGTGTGGGTATCTTTGACGAATATTGATACTTCCCCAACTTTTGTGGTTCGGTCCAAGTTTTGAGGCCGAAAAGCATGGTATGAGGTTTAACCTGGTAGTGCTGGGGTGCTCTCGGGAGCCTTGAACCAGGTTACTGTTACTGCACAGATATTGATGTTCTCCATGCTAAGGAGAGTTGCATCTTGAGGTTTAGACTTCTGGCGTTAAGTAGCATTACTCTTAGTTTCTTATCCCTTGTCATACCTATGTAGGTGGGTTTGTCTTTTGAGCCTTGCCTAAAAAAGGCACTATGGGGGTAGCAAGAGCCTTTGCCAATATCCGAAAGCCCAGGGTTGACAGGTGCAAGCCATCCCTAGCAAAGCATCGTGGCTTGTCGAGCATGTCATCCCAGCCTGACAGGCATTGGATCCTCTTTGAATGATACCAATACTTAAGCCAATTGTTGAAATTGATCATCTTGTCTTCATATTGTGGCATCATTCTTGGTGAGGGTAAGATGCTACTCAAGGTCAGGGTCATACTGGCCTAGGCTACATGCTCAGAGAGCTCCTCTATGTCTCTTTTCATGTAGTCCAGGGAGGTATGTCTCAGGTCATTCACACCAGCATGGACAATGACTGAGTCATATTTGTACTTGCCTTGGAGTGACCTGAGTGCGTGTGTTATGTGGCGGATCCTAGCGCCCGACAGGCAGCTCACCATGACCTTCTCCTTGTTCAGGCTGGTGAGTGGGATGTCAGTGTGCTTGACGATAGTCACCTATTACAAGTGTATCAGGTGTGTTGTTTAGCCTTAAGGGCTGTGACTGTTCGGCATACTGGCTTTGTGAGCTATGTGTTGCACGTTTGTTTTGGGGTAGCGGTTGCTTGGGTGTCTGCTATGGAGACATGTTGAGAAGGCTCTCATCTGTAAGTGATCATAGTGCTGTCATTGTGTTCTAGCCTGCCCAGAATCCATGCTGTTTAAGAGTGAGGAGGTATTACTATTGGATATAAGGGAATAGTCTGTTGTAGATTAGTTTTTCAATTATTTTCTCAAGTGTAGGGAGAATAAGGTAGAAGTGGAAGGCATTTTCTGGCTGTGATTGTTTGGAAAGGGGTTTGACAAGAACAGTTTTCTGTATGTCTGGCATTGTATTTTGAGTTAAATAAATGTTATAAATATGGAGAAGATGTGTGGTAAGGAAGTCTTTGCAGACTGATAAACAAAGGGAGTAGGTTGTCTGCACCAGGGGGGTGCAGCCAGAGGTATGCCTTTCAGTAGGGGGTCATGGTCTTTATGAGTAATTTTCTAAAAGTAGAAGAGGGGGATTAAATGAGAGGAGCTGGATGAGTTGGGGGTGAGGAAATGTTGCAGTACTAGAGAGGTGGCTGAATTCGTTGAGAAAGTCAGATCTTGAGAGGTGACCTTGAGAGGTCTGGATGATGATAGGGGAGAAGATGGGATCTGTAGATTTTCAGCTTGTGAGAAGATTTACTTCCTAACAAAAATGTTTGGGTTTGCCTAATAGGATACTTTTTTTTTAAATATTTGGTCTAGTGCCTGCTTATGGTTTTCTTAGCTTGGTTACATACAGAGGCAAAGGCAGTATGATTTTCTGGTGAGGGGTTTTGTCTCCTTGAAGGCTGTGTATTGTCCGTAAGTTTGCTCAGAGCATATGGTTCAGTGGTTAGCCACATTTTTTTTATTTGGAAAAGCACTGTGTGGCAGGGAAGAATTTTTGTTAAAGTTCAAGGAGGATATTTGTAAGTGCTCTGGCAGCTGAGTTGGGGTTATGTAAGCTGGTAGCAGGAGACCATTCGAAAATTGTTAGATGTTTTTTGAGGTTGTCAATATTGATAGTGGATCTGGGTCTGAAGGTAGGTAGTTTGGGGTGCAGAATATAAAGAACTAAATGAAGATGATGCTAAAATAAAGGAAATTAACAGGATAGATACTGGATGTGGATACTAGGTAATTAAGTCATTTTTAGCTTTTAAATTTCTTATGTTTCAGTCCTTCTTATCTGCTTTGAAATTCTTAGGGTTTCTTTGCCATTGAGCTGTAGCTGTAAATGGACACAGATTATGTCACAGTTCTCAATTTATGTGGCTTTAAGACAAGAGCAGCTTTTAAATGAGAGGTGCTCATAATGAAAAAATATGATATACCAATCCCACAGGTCAATCAGCATTCAGCATCAACAGTTAATTACTTATTGGAGTGCTTGGGTTGAAGTTCCAGTGGCTGACTGCTTGTTTCAGTTCAAGTAATACCTATAATTATATAGTTGCAGTCACAGTCCATAATGAAGTTAATCACTCATTTATCATGTAGTTTTATAACATCTGGAAGACCAAGGGATCAGTCCTGGGACCTCTACTGTTTGGAATCTATTTCTGCAAAGTACAAGCTAAAACTAAAGGTCTGTGGCTGACAAAGTTTGCTGATGACTGCAAACTGGGAGTGGTCATAGATTCTCCAAACGATATCAACATCCTACAAGTGGGTATCACACAAACAAATGATTGGTGCCAAAGTCATGGCCTTAAACTCAATGCAAAAAAATGTGTTATCTCTTTCAGTAAGAGTGATGTTCCTGCTAACTACCACATCAACAACACCCTAAGTACGCATTCAGTGGTGAGAAACCTGGGCACACAGGTTGACAGCAACTTTACCTTTGACCACCATGTCTCCACAGTGGTAAGAAGGGCATTATATTTTGCTCATCTCATAAGTAAGGGCATTTCCTCCAGAAAAAAAGAAGTTATAACCTCTCTGTACTCATCTCTCGTCAGGCCAATAATTTATTACAATGCCACTTTTGGCATGTACCTTTCTAAGCACCTGCAGCAATTAGAGGGACCACAAAGGTTCCTCACAAGGAAAAGTCAAGGTCTTCAGCATCTGTCCTATGAGGATCATCTGAAATGCGTGTCAATTTATTCTGTTTCATAGAGACTACTCAGAGGTCATCTCTGCCTTGCATATAAGGCAATGTTTGACTCTGCTTTATTGGAAATGCCACATATCCATAAGTCAAATGGTACAAGGGTTACTCACTCTAAAGGCCTTAACCTGGTATGTGACATTAATAGAACATGCTGGAGGGACAGATTTGTCTCCCAGAGGTTACCACACTTTTGGAACAGATTCCTGCTTCATGTCAAGCAGAGCACCTCATTGGTGCTCTTCAAATGCAATCTGGACGATTGGATGGATAACCGTAAATTCACCCCATTGGTTCCACCTGTGTCCCTCTTGGACATGAGTGACAGGTGCTGATCATGCAAATAGGGATAAAACCTGGCTAGGCTTGAAAGGGCTCTAGGGTCATTAGCCTAGTAACATCCCATGATCCTATGAAGAAAGGTCACTGATGGTTGTATGTTGGCCAATTTTTTTTTCAATAGAAATTAACTTATCAGAATTTATAGATGTTTAGTCTATTTGATTTACTTTATTTAAGGAACCATAAGGTTAACTAACAAATTCAATGAGTTTTAAACCACAAATTGTACTTATTTATCATTTTTTCTTTAGTCTGCATTTCTAATAAATTCTGATTCATGTTATCACCTAATGTTTGTTCAAGATCTTTTAATAATTGTTTTGCATATTTTGAAATTATGTCATTTAGGACTGATCCAAGGCAAGCTGTTCTGCAAATATGAAAAGAGAGAAAGCAGCACATACATGTGTCCTTGCCCTTGGCTCAGCACTATAGCAGTTATAATTGTTAATGTTTACAGCGATGAAGCAATTACAACATTTTCACTAGGGCTTCAAAATACACAAAACAGCTACAAAAGATTACTGATGTTTTTAGAGGTATAGGGATATTTGTGGTCATACTGGATATACATAGAAGTTACTAGAGGACTTTGATTTGGTGAACCTATATGAAAAAATAGTGGCTGTATTGTTAAGGAGTACTAAGATGTCAAAAGTGAACTTCTGCCAGAGGAACTCCGAAAAAGTACTTGGGTCTGAAAGTGTTTCAGTAGCATATTAGGAAGAAAAAACTTTTGGGGCCAGTGAAAATGATAGGGGAGCAACTAGAGAGATGCAGAGAAGTATCTTTTATAGGAAAATTAGGGTTGGTGTATATGATGGTATTGTCACTTCTTGCAAATAACTAGGTGCATTTTGATGTCCGCTAAGGAGAAAAGTATGAGGATACAGGAATTTGTGACAGATGAGTATGGGGAGGAAAGAGTAAGAAGCTCAATAACAACAGATTAAGGAGAGGAGTCAAACTCAGAAGAGATGAATGAATTTCAGGAGGTATGAAGTGGCATAAGCATGAAGAGTCAACTGATAGGGGCTAACTTGTGTAGGCCTAAGCTGATGAAATGGAAAAAGAGCAGATGTGTAAAAGGGAAAATGTTAGCAATGGGCATTTTATAGGAGTCATGAAAAGAAGCAGAAGTAAAGATGGAGAGGCTTTGCTAGAGAAAGGAGGTGAGATCAGAAGGTTCATGGTGGATGCCAGTTATTCAAAACTAGAACATTGGCTTGGGTGTTTATATAGGTAGCGTAACAAGAAAGGAAGGGGATGAGGTAGTAAACAGTGGTCCCACTAGGGATGTTGTTGAACGATGAGACTCTGAAGGCAAGGCAGAGGACAGGGTAGGGAGTGGTAAGCCAAAGAGAAAGGTGTGAGAAAATGAGGGACAGTGTATAGGCAGAGCACTGGGTGAGGAGGAAAAAATGGCAAATGGGGAAAATTTACAGAAAAATAGAGGTATAAATATTTAAAAAAGTAATGGCGATATAGAAGCAGAAATGGAAGTGGGAAGTAGAAGGTTAGGAGAAGAAGGAACTGTTAGGGGAAATATGAGTCATTTGCAGTGCACTAAAAAGGTTTGATTTGATGTTGTCAGTCTTCACTCTGTCCTTGACAGTGGGTTGGAACTGACTCGGCTATTACTCCAGCTCAAGCCTTCCAAACTCTCGAGCCAGGCACTACCCATAATGCTCCTCTCAAAATTACCTCAGCTCTCGTTTGCCGCTTTGTAGGTCAGACACGTTTGTCCTTCTCTCAAGCCTTGGCTGATTCTAAAGTAAGTTTATCTCTATTAAACTTTTATCTCTCCATATTTTTGCTTAATTTTTTTAAATCTTCTTTCTGTCTATCTGCTCCTCTTGTAGCTTTGTGTGAATGTGTTTCTTTTCTCTTCTTCTTTCTACCATTGGTAGTCTCTTTAAGTAACATCATTGGCACATTTCTTTCCATTATTACATTTTTTAGGTATTCCTTGTTGGTATTTTCCTTTTCTATCCCTTTGAATTGTTAAAAAAAAAAAAAAAAAAAATCTTCATCACTATATCTCTTTCTCCTGTGTGTGCATGGGTGTAAATGTGTGTGTGTGTGTGTGTGTGTGTGAGAGCCCTTTTTTGTTATGGCTGAAAAACAACTTTCTCCTGTCAAATCTTCAAATGGCACCTCCGGTTTCAAAAGGTGCCAGAAGTGCCAAAGTAAGATGTCCAATTCTGACGGGCACACCTTATGTGTATACTGTCTGGGGAAACTACATCTTCAGGAAAATTGCTCAATCTGTCACGGGTTCTCCACCCATACCCATACCCTTACTGAGCAGAAAAATAAACTTATCTTGAAGGGACTCCTCAAATCTGATTTTGAAGAGGCCATATCTGAGTCTAGGACTGAAGCCAGCACACCTTCATCCTCCTCTTCTTCCTCCATCAATTAAAGACCTTTCTTGCTTCCTAGTTCATCAGAACCATCCAAGAAGGTTTCTAAACTGACCTTGGTGCTGAAGAGCTCTTCAGCACTGGAAGGTTTATCTGACTCAATACCCAAGACAGTATTGGAGCTGAGACTTCTTCTGTAACCACAGTACCCTCGGCGCTGAAACAGTTGCCTTCACTTTCTAGTACAAGATACTCACCAACCTTTCATCCCTTTAAAGACAGGCCACCAAGTCCTTTTCTGAAAGTGAGACCCCCTAAGTCTCCTTCAACTGCCTTGATCCGATCTACTCAGAGTCTCTCAGAAACTGACATTTTGAGACTGGTGGATCAGCTTCTGCTGGCAAGAGGATTGTTCTCAGTTCCTAGCCACACTGACCTCAGAACCAGCCAATCTATGACACCTCCAATTCCTCCTCCTCCAACTCCTGTTGAGTCTTTGGAGCCCTCGGTTCTGACACTCATGGCGTTGACTGTCTCAGTTCTGGTAGCATCTTCTTCTCCAGTTCCAAGAGCTGCCTTGAACTCCTCTGAGTTTTCAGCATCAGAGGGCTCCCAGCGTCGAGGGTCTCTGGTTGGGTCCAAGGTGCATGGATCAGTTTCCTCAGTTTCAGAGCCATTCATGTCCCTTGGTGCTTCAGTATTTGTAGCATTGACCCAGGCTTCTGTTTTGGGGGCCACCTTCTTTGTGCAGGGTGTGACCCCGGTTCTGAAGGAGTCTATTTCAGTTCCAGGCTCCCATCCTTCTACAGGATGGCCTGCCTTCTGAATCATGGAGAAGACCTTGTCCATTGGGGACTCAGCATCTTTGCCATCCCTTTTGGGACAACTGTCTACATCCCCTCAACCTGAGTTGCCATCCATCTCATCCATGGGACAGAGGGCAGACAAGTTCCAGGATACACCCACTTTGGTGGTTTCCTCTTCAGACACTTCCCCGGAGCATCTCCCTGAGGAAGTTTCTGTGAAGAAGAAGAAGAAGTGCAAGAGGAAGCACTTAGACTCCCCAGAGGAGTCTTTTACTGAAGATACTGATTTTGATGAAGGAGAGCTTTCCCCCAGCTCACCTTCTGATGATGTTTCCTTTGGGGACATCCTAGAAATCCTGAAACAGAGGAGTGGCTGGTCCTCCATCCAACCTTCCTTGGAGGAGTCAGTATACCTGGAGGCTTTTTGTGCCCAGCCCTCTACTTCTTGTATATCTGCACCTGCTGATGATCTCATTAAAATGATTGCTCAGTGGGTGTGGAAGATGCCCAATGCCATCGAGCCGATCTTCAAAAGGCCTGATCATAGCTTATTAGTCCCTAAGGATGAGCCTCACTGGTCCAAAGGAATTCCTGTTGACGCCATGGTGATAGCGATGGCCACAAAAAGGGAACTTGCTGAGGAAAGTCCAACTATCTATACTCCTAACAAGGAGTGTAGGACTTTCAATAGATTTGGGAAGCTTGTTTATGCTCCAGTGACCTTTGCTCTCAGGTTCTTGAATTAAATGCACACTTTACAAGACTACAGAAGTATCTGATCAAGGAACTCTTAGATACCCGCGAAGTAGCAGTGGCTGAAGGGGTATGGGACAAAGTTACCTCTCAGCTAGCAACCCTTGATGCAATTTCTAACTCATCTATGAGGCTGATTGCTTACGCAGCTGAAGGGACTTCCATAGCAGCGGGTTTAGGCATAGACATTAGAAGGCATTCCTGGATGCGCTTGTGTGACTTTGCGGAGCCATTCAAAGTGTCTTTCGTCAATGCTCCATTTGATGGATCTACCCTTTTAGTCCCATGGTTAAAGATAGTGTAACCAGATGTGAAAAGGATGGTAAGACCCTTTCTGCCATAGGCATATTTTTCTCCACTCCTCAGAGGCCTTACTCCAGGAACCAGAGAAGCATGAGGCTATGGTTTAAAAAATCCAAAGGGTCTTGCCAGGATTCACACGGCAAAGACTTTCCCTGGGGCAGAGGGGGAGTAACAGAAGACACTGCCCTACAGGCAGAAATGAACCACAAACCAGGGGTCCAGAGAATCTCTCTCTGGTACTTCCTACCAGCACCCCTGAATGGGTGCCTGATTGCCCTTCTCTGGAGGCAGTCAGGGGATGACTCTCTCCACACCAGTCTGCCTGGCAAACATTACCTACGGACAAATGGGTATAGGGAATAATATCCAGATGTTACAAAATTCCACTATCAGTTCCCCCATCATCCCAGAAGAAACTCCCGGATGTTCCACCCAGTCACAGGGAAGCAGCAGCTTTAGAAATTCAAAGACTGTTAGACAAAAAAGTCATCCAAAAAGTCCCACCAGACCAAACAGGATCTGGGTTTTACTCAAGGTTCTTTTTAATGCCCAAAAAAACATGGGACTGGAGACCCATCCTGGATCTCAGCCACTTCAAGGCCATTCAGCAAACCAAATTCTGGATGGTCTCAGTACAATCAGTACTTCAGTTCTTGGAAAAAGGTGATTGGATGTGCTCTATAGATGTCCAGAACACTTATTAGCATATAAAAATGGACAAGAGCTCCATGAGATATCTGCACTTCTGGCTGGGAGCCAGTCATTTCCAATTCAGAGCACTGCCCTTTGGACTCACCACAGCCCCCAGGGTGTTCACCAAATGCATGGCAGTGGTGGCAGCTCATCTCAGACTGCTAGGGTTTCAAGTATTTCCTTACCTCTGGCTCCTTAATGCTACCAACAGGCAGCAATAAGAACAGGCAAGAGATTATACTTGTCACCTCTGTACATCTATAGGCATAATCATAAATTTTGAGAAGTCAAGCTTTCAACCCGCTCAACAATTAGAATTTATCGGAGCCTGTTTAAACACTGTTTCAGGAATTGCCTCACTCCCTCCAGAAAGATTTCAGTGCATCAAGTCACACGTTAGATGAATTCTATGAAACAAAAGGGGTCCACCAAGACTAGTCCTACAAACATTAGGCTCCATAACAGTATCAGTCACTCTTGTTTCCCTAGAAAGGTATCACATGCAAATTTTGCAATGGTTGCTTGCTTCCCAATGGTCTCTGATGCACCTACCAATGTCTTATGTAATCTTGATTACTAATCGCTACAAACAGGATCTCACATGGTGGCTCCACTGCAATCAGATTCTCTTGGGTTGGCCATTCATTTTTCCCCAGCCCCAAGCCATAGTGACCACGGATGCTTCTCAGATGGGGTGGGGTGGGGACATTATCTGGGAAGCACAGTCCAAGGCATGTGGCGCCCACTAGAGTCCAACTTGCACATCAGTGTTCTAGAGATGAGGGCAGTGCTGTTAACATTGTAAGCATTCCAAGACACCCTTCCTCTAGGGACAGTAGCTGTTCAGATGGACAACATGTCAGTAGCCTGGTAGATCAACAAACAAGGGGGAAGCAAATCTTATCCATTATGCCGAGAAGTCCTCAGAGTTTGGCAATGGGTGATTTCTTCCAACTACTTTCTCACAGAAGTGCACATCCTCGGTAGCTCCAATGTAATAGTGGACAAGCTGAGCAGAACTATCCTCAAGCCTCACGAGTGGTCTCTCACTCCTGTAGTGGCGAACAAGATTTTCCGCCACTAGGGCAAACCTTGCTGCGGTCTCTTTGCCTCTCCTCTGAACAACAAGTGCAAAAGTTATTTTGCCCTAATCTCCCCTCAGGGGGAGTCATCCAGAGATGCTGTCCTCCACAATTGGCTCCCTGTTCTTCTCTATGCCTTCCCCCCAACTCCCCTAATACCACAGTTCCTAAAGAAAGCCAAGAGGATGGAAAATTCAATAATCCTCATTGCCCCCTTCTGGCCTCGACAAGTTTGGCTTCCCTTTGTTTGGCTTCATCTTCTTCAGAAACCATGGACTCTGGATCCTGCTTCAGATCTGCTGTCTCATCTGGAGGGCATGGTTCACCCAAATCTCCAACATCTCAAGCTCACTGCCTGACGTATCCAATTCCCATGATTGCCAGGCATTCTTCCCTTTCTTCTCCTGTCAGACAAATTATTGTCGCTCATCACAAACCTTCTACTAGGAAGCTGTATCAAAGTAAATGGGAAAAATTTGCTTACTGGGCCCTTGACAATACACTAGACCCTTATACAAGTCCTATTCAGAAGGTCTTGGATTTTCTAGCTATCCTTTACCAATCTGGTTCCTCTGCTTCAACAATTAAAGTTCTAGCGGCAATTTCAAACTTTCATATGAGTTTTAGTGGTGCATCTTTAATGTCACACAAACTTTGTAAAGCATTTTTAAAGGGTCTCTTAATGTTAAGACCTCCATTTAAGGAACCCATTCCTCCTTGGGATTTAACTTTACTTCTTCAGACCCTTACTATGAACCCTTTCGAACCATCAGTGACTTGTGACTTAAAATATTTGTCTTGGAAAACTTTATTTTTGGTGGCTATTACATCTGCTAGAAGAGTATCTGAACTTCAGGCCTTATCCTACAAACCTCCCTATTTAATATTTCACAAGGACAGAGTTCCCTTAGGACAAATCTAACCTTTTTACCAAAGGTTGTTTCAGAATCTAACATTAACTAAACTCTATAATTGCCAGGCTTCTTCCCTAATTTTGCTAATAAAGTGGAGTATGTCCTTCACTTACTAGACGTCTACAGACAATTACGTTTTTATCTTCACAGAACAAAGGTTTTTAGAAAATCTGACCAATTATTTGTGGCAGTCTCCTCTCTCTCATTAGGTAATTCAGTTTCAAAGGGTATCTTGGCCAAATGGCTTAGAGACTGCACAACTTTCATCCGTCATTCTAGAGGGGTCCGACTTTCATGTCTAGTTAAAGCCCATTCAATGAGAGTGATGGCAATGTTTGCAGTTTTTCATACTAGAGTATCTTTGGATGATATCTGTGCAGCAGCCACTTGGTCTTCTCCTCATACCTTTATCACTCATTACAAATTAGATCAGGTTTCGAGGGGGCGGATATCATTCGGCTCAATGGGGCTTAGGAATATTCTTCCGTGAGACCTACAAAGACTAAAATAGCTGGGGACTCTGTCCCAGTGTCAAGGATTGAGTGAAGATTGGCAACATCAGATAAAGAAGTTATGTCTTAATATAATGTTCCAGCTGTGTTGTCGATCTTCACTAATCCTGGACATCCCCACCCTCCTTCCCCCTAACCTGAGACTCTTAATGGACCGGATTTTCCATAGCTAGCTTCATATGAAGGGCACACATCTGGTCTCTGCCTATTATGTCTATTATTTTAACTATAATTTCTACTTGTATGACTTTCACTATGTTGGGCAAACTCAATCTGAGGTAATTTTGAGTGGAGCATTATGGGTAGTGGCTGGCTCGAGAGTTTGTAAAGAACGAGCTGGAGTAATGGCCGAGTTGGTTCTGAGGCTCGGAACTGAGCCCACTGTCAAGGATTAGTGAAGATCGACAAAACAGATGTAACATTATGGTAAGACATAACTTCTTTTTTTGATCTATAGGGCCTAGTTCTGTATGCTTCACTGAAGATAATGAATACCTGCTATGTTGAAAAAGATAAAGGTAAGGCTCTGAACACAGTGACATCAAGGTTGCAGATTTGTGATCCAAGAAGGAAGGATCCTTCCATTCTGATGAGGCAGAGAAAACACTCTTCACAGCCTTGAAGGCAGATTGCCCTGAAGAAAGGGAAGACCTCGGATCTGAAAAGGTCAGCTTTTGGACGACAGCCTTCCCAAGAGCAAAATCCCTTAAGTGAAAGCCAGAGCCGAGCTATCCAGTGCTGAGGCTTTGAGGCACAGAGACAGCTACAAAAGCTTCAGAGTCAATTGCAATACCTCAGACCCAACAAGTAGACTTCAGCTATGAGAGGTCTCTGGAACCGACAGGATTGGAGCACTCAGACAAAGATTCAGATCCAGGGATAAAACAATCCTCAATTCCAAGCCAGAAGGATCCAGACAACTAGGATCCTGAGACTCTGAGACAGCTAACGGAGTCAGAGGAAGAAGTTGTAGAGGGGGTGTAGCAGAAAAATGAGCCTCCTGACCCAGAGGCATAGGAGCCGGAAGAAAACCTCTCTGAACCCTGCACAGAGAGAATCTTTCTTACCACTCTTTCCATGTCTTCCTCTGTGAGACTTCTGGAAGAACGAGTGGAAAATACTGAAGGAGACTTGGGTCTGTCCAGAAATGGGGGAAGGTACCCTAGAGGGTACAGGATCCACAGATGGTGAATACCGAGTCCTTCTTAAAATAATAGAAGTTAAAGTTGAAATTGAAGGGCCAGCAACAGTTGGATCTGACTTAGATAGTGCCAGATCCAGAAGGATGGATAAGATAATTTAGCTTCCCTCGAATTCAAATGACTTAGATCAGACATTTTCAGCTTATTCGGATCCGATGGTTAAGTCGGATCTTTGTGAGATCTCTTCTTTGAGGAATTCCAAAGCAGAGAAGGAAGAGGAAGGCTTCAGAGGTGAGGATTTTGTTTTAGTCTTGTTTTTTGGAGACTTCTCTTTAGATATAGCCTCTCCAAAAAATGAAGGCAAAAGGCCTTTAAGAATCTGTTTATTCTTGCATTCAGCTAAGGCCCTGGGGTTAAACCTGTGATAAATATAACAATCTCCTTGTAAGTGAAGTGGTCCTAAACAGTATACATGTAAAGTGTGGGCATCTGCTAAAGGGAGCTTATGCCCACACTTAGTACTTTTTTAAAGCCTCCTGGAACTTTATCTGCCACACTGCCCTGCCAACAAAAATCAAGGGAAAAAAATGTAACTATTTCTACTACAACTTTTTTTTTAAATAGAGAAAGAGACAAAGAACAGCTACCAACAATAGTATTAGAGAAACTACACAAAATGTAGTACTAAGGAAAAGATACTAACAATAATATCAAGAGGTACGCAAGTGCAAGAAAAAGAAGTAAACTAAGAAAGGTAACACAAGACAAGTCAAAAAGGAATGTGATTGCTAAGAGAAATACTTAATCTAAATAAAGAAGGAAGAATTAAGTAAATAAGTGATGTTTTCACAACTTATCTTAATATTGCTCAAGAGTGTTGGAAACCACATCTTTCAATGAAAAACAGCAATTGAGAGCTGAGGTAATTGGGGTTGGTGTATTGTGGGTAAGGGAGAAGCTCAAGATTTCTTGTTTGCCACAAGCTTTAGTAATGGCCAAGTCGGATCCAAGGGATCGGATCTGAACTCGTCAGTTGAGGATGGAATGAAAATTGACAACATCAGATCATGTTTTTCTGAGTAGGATCCTACATTCCTACTGTAAACGTGAAGAGTTATATGTTATTTGATATTCAAAAGTCTGTATGTACTTTCCAAGGACCTTTGTACCTATTTTCAATGACTGCAGGTTCAGAAGTATAAGGGGGATAACTAAACTAGGAACCGAAGGAAGAAAAATGATTGCAGATGCAGAAGTTGTGCATACTACATTTTAATTGCAGTACAGGTGCATTTTAAACATTTTAATCCTTATTACATTGTGTAAGAATGCAAACGTTGTCCTTTCTGTTTGCTCTGCATTTCAGATGCATTACAAGCACTTTTATAATACAGAAATAAAAGCAACACGTCAAAAACAGCCTAAGTGCACAATTAAGAGTAGGAGCAAAGTATCTGGGATGTTCAGAGGGTTCATTATACACTGAATATATTTGAGTTCTGTTGTGTGACTTACACTGACTGCAACACATGAGGGAACTCTAATGGATGACAATGCTCCTGTGGCAGAGGTGACTCGCAAAACCAGGGGTCCAGACATTCTTTCTCTGACAGACTCTACCAGAGCTCCTGAAAGGAGGCCTGATTGTCCACCTCTGGAGGCAATTGAGAGTTGACTATCCCTGCATCAGAGAGCCTGGCTAGATATAATGAAAGATACTTGGGTACAAACAAAGGATTAATTCCAGGGGTTATATAATTCCCTTTTCCCTTCCTCCTCCAAACTCGAGAAAAATCCCTGATGTTCCACCCAGTCAAAGGGAAGAGTTAGAAATCCAAATTCAAAAGCTACTAGAAAAAAAGAGTCTTCCAAGAAGTCCCACCACACCAGATAGAATCCAGAACTTACTCAAAGTTCTTTCTTCATGCCAAATTAAACAAGGGACTGGAGACAAATTTTGGATCTCAGCAACATAAACAAGTCAGTTCAATGAACCAAGTTTCAGATGGTCATGGTTCAATCCATTCTCCCATTTCTGAGCAAGGATGACTAGATGTGTTTGATAGAGCATCAGGATACATACAATCATATAAAGAGAACAGATGATCCAGAAGGTATTTTTGCTTCCTGCTAGGAGCCAGTCATTAGCAGTTCAGAGTTCTGCTCTTTGGAATTACCAGAGCCCACAGAGTGTTTACCAAATGCATTGCAGTAGTAGCAGCTCACTTGAGAATGTGAGGATTCTGGGTGTTTCCATATCTAGATGACTGGCTCATTTCTGCTGTGACCAGGCATCAATTGATAAGAGCAAAAGACCGGGTCCTCCAGACTTGCTGTCTTCTGGGGATAACCATAAACTATGAAAAGTCCCATCTGGAACCAACTCAGACTCTAGAATTTATAGGAGCAATTCTCAACACAAACTTACCCATAGCCTCACTACCACCCTCAAGAGTTCAAACCAGAAGGTCACAGGTCACAAAGATAATCTGCAGTACCAAGATTTCAGTCCACCTGGTCCCTCAAGCTATAGGGTCAATGGCAGCAGCAGCGATAACCCTGGTATCTTTAGCCAGATTTTATATGAGGATTCTCCAATGGATCCTAGCAACTCAGTGGTTGATTCTTTCCCAACCCCTGTCAACTCAGATATGAATCATGCATGCAAATAAGAGAGATCTCAGGTGATGGGTTCAATAAGATCAGGATCTACAAGGCCATCCATTCATTCCCCCTCAGCCCAAGGCCATAGTAACTATGAACACTTCCCAGCTGGGGTGGGGGTGGCACATTTTCTGGGGAAACAGTCCAAGCCACTTGGTCCACCAAAGAGGCCAACTTGCATATCAATGTCTTAGAGATGAGAGTGGTTCTTTTAGTGTTGCAAACCTTCCAGGATACTCTCCCTTTGGGGGCGATTACAATTCAAACAGACAAAATGACAGTAGACTGGTACATCAACAAACAAGGAAAACAACAAATGCAGCAGCTACTTTGCCCTAATCCCTCCACAGAGGGAATTACCGATGGATACTCTACTTCACGATTGGCCCCCTTGTGTACTCTACACCTTTCCACCCATACCGCTGATTCCAAAATTCCTTCAGAAGAGCCATGTCATCCTCATTGCACCTTACTAGCCTCAACAAATTTGGTTCCCCTTCCTTTAGCCTCACTTGGTTCTCCAACCTTGGATTATGGATCTGACTCCAGACCTCCTGTCTCACCCAACAGGCATGATTCATCCAAACATAACCAGCCTTAGGCTGACTGGTCTATATTATAAGCACGAAAGATGAATTTGGTGAACGCTAGAAGATAGACACATAAACGTCGATCTACGAAAAGTGCAAAGGACGGGAATGCCAAAAGACACAACGCCAAACAGATTCCCAGAAGCAACAGTACCATACAGGTAAGTAAAACCAAAGTAAACAAACACAACGAAAACACTTTTAAAAACGTTTTTGCAGGGGGGCAAGCCCCCTTGCACCCCCCCACACCCCCTTACTTAAATATACCAACTCCGAGACCGCTCTACAGTGGGGAAAGGATATATTTCCTCATCCCCACAATCAACCTGCTCACCAGGGAAATCTGTTTGGCATTGTGTCTTTCGGCGTTTCCGTCCTTTGCTCTTTTCGTAGATTGATATTTATGTGTCGATCTTCTAGCATTCGCCAAATTCATCTTTCGTCATTCTGATATAGACCCAGGCTGACTGCCTGGCTTCTCCAGTTCCATTAATAGCCAGACAACCTATGCTCTCTTCACCTGTTCATTGAATAATTTTATCTTCCCATAAGCCTTCTACCAGAAAGCTCTATTCCAGCAAATGGAAGAGGTTTGTTCACTGGGCTCATCTAAATGATACTAAACCGTTCTCGGCCCCCATACATAACATTCTTGAATTTTTGTGCTCTCTCTTTAAAGAACTAACTCATCAACCATTAAAGTTTAGTTAGCAGCCATATCAAATTTTCCCATTGGTTTTGATGGTTCCTCTGTTGCCTCTCACAAATTAAGCAAATCCTTCTTGAAAGGCACTCTTCTTCTAAGAACTCCTTTTAGAAATCCTACACTTCTATGGGACCTGAATGTGGTACTGCAGGATCTTACTAAATCCCTCTTTGAAACCAGCAGCTACTTGTGACCTTAAATACTTTTCTTGGAAGACCATCTTTCTGGTAACTAGTACCTCTGCCAGACGAATTTCTGAGATTCAGGTCTTGTCCTCTAAATCACTGTATTTGATTTTTCACAAAGATAGAGTCACACTATCGACTAATGCTTCCCTTTTTCCTAAGAAGGAGTCACAATCTAATATCAGTCAGTCCATTGATTTGCCGGTATTCTTCCCTAAATCTAATAGCAAAGTTGAATATGTATTACAATTATTGGAGGTCTTATAGAAACAACACGCTGTGGTATACACAAAAATGCAGAAGCACTCCAAATATTTAATTAAAAAACACGTAAATAAGCAAAGCTGTATCAAACACCCCTCTAACATTTTTGTGCATTACACTACTAATTCTGAATTTAAAAACGTGTTATATCATTAATCATAATATGATTTGCCAAGACAGTGTTAGAGGGGGTGATATTAATAATATCCTGGAAAAGGAAGAGTACAGCTAGATTTTGAGACTCAAAGCTAACAGTTCTCCAGGTATGAATAATGCAGTTAGTATAAAACCCAAGTTGCAATAGTAGTTTTTTCTTATATTATATATTTAAATTATTTTTTGTGATTGGATGACTGCGTCATGTGGTCTTAATTGTTTTATATAAATTAAGTGTGTTTTAATGAATTAATTGTTAGCACTGAGGAAGGGGATAACCCGAAAGCTTTGATTATTTATGTGTTTTTTATTAAATATTTGGAGTGTATCTGCATGTTTGCATTTTATTTATTGGAGGTCTACAGACAATTAGATTTCTACCTACATAGAATGTCTGACCCAGCTCTGTTAGAAATACTACATCTAAAGAAATCTCAATCCCTCCACACCACACGCTCCAGAGACCTCAACCTCATTACCACCATAAACAGAACTTGCTAGAGGGACAGGTTTATAACCCAGAGACTGCCCATGCTATGGAATAGACTTCCCATACATTTCAAACAGAGCACCTCACTGGTCCTCTTCAAAGGAATCTTGATGAGTGGATGGGAAATAGAAAATGCACCCCAGGGATAACTGTAGTGGCTCTACTCGACAGAGGCACTGGGAACTAAGGTTGGGGATCACTCCACTGGCCTTACTCGACAGAGGCACTGGGAACTAAGGTCGGGTGGCATGATGCCATGGTAATCCTATGGGCTAGGCTTGTAAAAGCTCCAGGGCCATTAGCCTAGTACACACCTATAAACCTATGAACCTACATAGAACAAATGACATCAGAAAATCTGACCAATTGTTTGTTTCATTTACAGAAGTCAAATTGGGAAAACCAGTTGCCAAAGTAACTTTAGCCAGATAGCTTACTGACTGTATTTCATTTATTAATAACAAATTGGGTATGACTTTACCAAAACTGTTACAGACTTATTCAACTAGATCCATGGCAACTTCCACAGTTTTCCAGTCTAGAGCTTCCACAGATGACATGTGCAGCAGCAACTTGGGCTACTCACCATACCTTTATTACTCATTACAAATTGGATATGGTCTCCAGAGGTAGGGCATCATTTGGCTCAATGGTGATCAAGAATATCCTTCCTTGAGCCCACCCTGGATTTCAGGTAGCTGGGGACTTTGTCCCATCAGTTGAGAATAGAATGAAAATTGACAACATCAGATAAAGAAGTTCTGTACTTACTATAATGCTGCATCTGTGCTGTTAATTTTCATTCTTCCTCAACTCCCCACCCAACAACCCCGTCCTTGAAAACTACTGGAAGAATGAGTAGTTACAAGACATTTTTGTGCTTTATATTAAGTTCCAGATATAACCTTCTCCTTTTCTGAATACAAGTATGCCTTTCTTCTAAGTCATCAAACAAAATCTGAGGTAATTGGGGTTGCTGCAGTGTGGGTAAGGGAGAAGCTTGGTTGCTACAAGCTTTAGTAATGACCGAGTTGGATCCAAGGGAACAGACCCAAACCCATCAGCTGAGGAAGAATGAAAATGGACAACACAGATGGAACATTATGTTAAGTACATAACTTATTTTAAAAACAAAACAGAGTGACAAAAGCTACGGAAAAATATGAGCACGTTATCAAAAAGACAGTGCAAAATCTGTAGACTTCAATGAACTGTATTGGAAAAGTCTATCAATCAATATCATTTATTTTTGCTACAAAAAAAGGATATGCAAGATATGTGTCCTCTTTATTTAAATTATTGGTGACACTAGCATGTTGGTCATAGTGGCATTCTGTGTACTAGACAGCTTCAAAAATCACATGTGATGAGGGATGATTCATAAAATTGAGTGAAGGGGTAAATCAAACCTGGAAATAGAGACAGGGCTCCAAAAATAGGTACTGTATATAATTTCTATATACTAACTCCTCCCAAAATTAAAACTCTTTTCTCTTCCTTCTCCATATGTCTGATGCTTTCATTTGCCTCACTGTCCTCTTTCCCTTTTTGTTGTAACCTATGGGAGTCAGCATGGCAAAGATAACAAAAGCACGCAGGTCTGTCACTAAATCTAGGGGATTTAGAATATGTCAGATGGAAATGCCTTCATGGGTATCATTACACACTGAGCAGGCTCCCCAAGGTAATGAGCAAATGTTGTAGATGTGAGGAGAAGGAAGAAGGGACATGGGAGCATTTTTTTGGGAATGTAGCAGACTGGGTCAATTTAAACAGCAGATACAAGAGGAACATAAAATAATATCAGTTCAGGTATTGAGATGAGATTAGATAAAGAGGGGTTTCTCCCAGATGTCAGTATGAGGGTGGCAAATAAGCACATAGATCATTTGTTTTCATTGATCATGATGGTTATGAAAAAGGCCATAACTAAAAAGTGGAAGCAGGAAGAACCTCCCACGACTGAAAGTGTTAAAACAAATGATGACTGGAATCAGGGACCTGGAACTATGAAACAAAGGGCAACTGTGCAGGAAGGTTTTAAAAGAAACTGCTTAGTGGTGAGAACAGTGATGAGAGACAAAGGAAATAAAAAATAGAAACTGGAGCCAGTATGGGATTGTTAAGTAATAAGGATATCGACCTTTGAGTGGGGATAAGCTGAGAGAAAGGTGAGAGCAAATAAAACTCTGCTAAGTATATTATAAAAGGAACAGGTCTATGTACATAGTTACATGGTTGTTAACTACCACTGTAGTCTGAGTGTTATGATAAGAGGACTTTGTTGAAAACAGGTGCATGACAAAACACAATGATTAAAGGAACAGACAGTAGAAAATAAAGAGCTGGAGTTAATTCGCATGTGTGCATGCAATCTATGTCAAATCAGTTTGTAAACATTGTGGTGGTGTTGGATCTTTCAGTTTTATACATAAGTTTTAAAAATAAGTTTGAAAGAAAATTGTAGCAACACCTAGTGTCAACTTTAAAAGTTCACCGTGAATGAGAACTGCACATTGTATGTGATACTATTTTAATTTTTGATTCTATTAAAGTGATGTTTAGTTAAAAATAGGTACATCATGTGCAGGGGTAAATCGGGCACAACTGTCAATGATAACGACAGTGCGGTGGTCTGATCCCTCCACACACACAGATCTGTACAACTGACAGCCTTTGTGTGCATATGTGTGTGCCAGTGTATTTGCATATGTGTCTTCTTTTCATGGCCAACACACTGCTCATCCGTGTTATTGGTATATTGATTTCTAGCCTGTTACAGCTAGTTTTCCACAACCCTGTCCATGTTTAAACTTAATTTGTTCTCAAAAGTTTGTGATTTCATCAAATAACATGAACAATTATCATGTAACTTTCTCTACCCCCAACAGTGCTTAATATTAGATTGCCCTGGCCTGTAGCAATATCCAGCAAACTTAAACATTCTTGAAGTTCAGTATCGTACATTTCCCACAGCTGGCCAGAAGTTGTAGACTGTCACAAGCATGACTCTCCACACCAGACCTGACCTGCCATATGTTTTGTGAATGTGGTAGGCCATGTACATAAATCCACCTGTCCATTTTTTAAGGTTGTAAAGGATATAGGTATTGCCTATGTAATTTTACAGATAATTCTAGAGGAAAATAATATGCATCTTCACAAAGTCAAACTGGCATGCAGATAATTTGCAGAAGCAGCTTCAGGCATAACTCAGTGAGAAAAAAAACTTAGATTATATTTCCTGTGTGTGGTTCTCTTGGGGTTATTTTAAAGGTAAAGACGAGCTCTTTGTCATGCGAAAAATTACATTTTGGTAGAGTTAACTTTTAAAGCATCAGAACCCAAACAGCTTATTTGCAGCCAGAAAGTAGATTCTAGACTGTGATCTGAGGAACAACACTGTCTCCTTGTCAAATGCACACTTTCTCCTCATCATTTGTCACTTACAGATATATTTAGCTCTGTTGATATCTCAGCATTAAACATTAATGCAGAAGTGTAGGAAAACATGTGTCTTAGATGACTTTATGATTTGTGGGAGGACAGAGAGCAAAATAAGAGAATGCGTGAGATGCAGTGAGAAGAATTATTAAAATATGTATTGTGGTTTGATATTTTACAGTTGAAAACCACATGTAGACAGGATAGATCTGTCAAGATAGCAGTTATTCATTTCTACATTAAGTTTCACACATTTATCTTTGTTTTCCTGTTTGGAAAGAGATGTGTTTGCTCAAACATGTTCCTGGTTTTGTAACAACTATTTCTCAAACTCTACCTGATGTAGTTAGTGAATATGGAGTAAGGCAATGACTGAAATGTCTCCTGCACAATTAAATAGATTGCCCCATATTTTTAATTTGGTTCATATGCTGCTTTAGAGCAAAATGTTAAAGGAATAGGTACACTGCTATTTAGTATGCAACTTTTATTCATTTAGGTAAGAGCACAGTGGACACTATGGAGAACTACACACCTGTGTATGCCTTTATTCTAGCTACTGGTGTCTGAAATGCTGCCCTTATTTCTGATGATAATGACTTCTTAGACTGGCAGGAGAGAGACTCTCATGATTAACTGTGAGATTACTAAGTAGGGTTTAAATCCATCTCTGTAGGTTCCACATTGTAAATTTACATAATAGAACTGACATTTTTTTTTTATTTATGTTCTTGAATTTTAAGGAATGTTTGTACTGGATTAGAAAGTATTTGTCAGTGAGAAGCTTTCATTGGTGCCTTGTAAAACTGTGATTGAAGTCACTAAGAACACATGATCACTGCATCCCTAAGAAGAGCTCTTTTTGTTTATTTATTAACATTTGTTTATCAAGAAAGTCCGACTGGGTCAGAAGTACCCATTTTCAGCAGAGGCCAGGAAGAAAGGTTCCAGATACATAAAAATGATATGCAAAACATTAGACATAAGTTTTAGCAATAATACATAACTGACATGTACGAATCAAAGAATACAGTATAATGACAGTTACTAAATGAACTCACAAGAACACCAAACAGAAAAATAATTGCAATCAGCTATATGCAAATAGAAAAACAATAGCAATCCCTTAATAAAGTTAGAAAAGTAGACAGGAATTAATTATAAGTTGAAAATATGGGGAGAAGAGGAAAAAAGAGAGAAGTTGGTTGGGTAGATGAGAAAGGTGTTGGGGGATAATGTTAAGTACATTGGGGCAAGGAGGGTGGGTGTATTAGCTTAGTGGCATTAGTTATGCAGGGGAAGTGAGGAAAGCTAGAACTAAAGCATTTAACCTGGCTAACAGCATGAGCAAAGCCAAGATTTAGAGAAGATTTCCTACTGTGTGTTTGAAGGAGAGCAGGATAATGTTAGCTGTCAGAGAGTGACGGATTATTCCAGGTTTTTGGTTACAGAATAGGAACAGTGACTTTGTCCAGATGCGTTACTGGGTTTGTATAGTGAGAAAAGTTGTTTTTCTTCAGATCTTAGAGGTCTGTTAGGGAGGTAGGAGTGGGGGATAGAGATAAAGGCAGGGAAAACTGTGTGTTTATATATGATATTATGGATTATAGCAAGTTGAAGGTAATTTAGATGCAGTGATAGTTCCAGCCATTTGAATGACTAAAGAGCAGTACTGTGATGAGAGTAACAGGAGGCAGTAGTTGTAAACTTGGCAATTTTATTATAACAAGATTCAAGTTTTGTCTTTATTGATTTTTGTAGATTAGTGGACACTTGAGCACCATAAAATAGAGTGGGTAGAAAAAAGGTAGCTGTAAGGGTAATTTTGGTAAAGTTACTGATAAAATGTTTATGCCTGTAAAGGATGCCAAGTATCTGATGTTTTTATAATATTTTAGATATGGAGATCACTCTGAGATTATTGTCTATAGTTTTGTGTGAGTAACTATTTCAGTTTCAGTGTTGTTCAGGGAAAGGTCCTGGTTGATTTATTTGAGTAAATAGAAACTTTGATCTGATGTCAATTTTCATTCATTCCTCAACAGTTGGGTTTGGATCCGAGCTTTGGATCTGACTTGGCTGTTATCATAACTCGTGGTTACCAAAAAGCTCTCAAACTCCTCTCTTACCCATAATGCACCAACTCCTAACATACCTCAGATCTCATTTGCTGCTTTCACAAAATAGGCGTGGTCATCAGAGCTCTTGAGTTTATTTTCAAGATGTGATTTTTCTTAGCCTTATAGTTGCATTTTTCCATCTTTATGTATTTCGTATACTTAGTTTATTACTTATACATACCATTGTTGGTACTGTAGTTTCTTTAGTTTATTTTCTTTTTTCTATTTAACTTTTTACACAGTTTAGTGTAGTCTTGTGTACCATTGTTGGTACTTTTTCCTTCCTTGCATTTTATTTAAAAAAAAAATCTTTTTCTATCTGTTTCAGAAAAAGGCCCTTTGGGGTTTAAAAAAATGCCAGAAATTTGGTAATAAGCTTCCCCTTTCAGATGCACATGATTTAGGTGTGTATTGCCTGGGCCCAGACCACTTGAACATAGACTGCTCCAAATGTAAAAATGTTAATCTGCAAGCCATAGCGGATCACAAAAATAAACTAATTTTAAAAGGTTGTTACCTTCTGTTTTTTTTTGGAAGTGATTATGGAGGCTCAACCCCCCCCCCAAAAAAAAACTAAGCCTAGGAGACTTCTAGAAAGTCCCTGAGACTGTACGGATCTTCTACTCTGTTGTCCATGGAACCTCCCAAAAAGAAGTACAAGATGGAATTGAAGGCTTCTGTTTCCAAGCCAGTTTTGGAATCTTCCAAGACTTGTTTGGATCTGTGTACATCGTATCAGAGGCCTCTCCCAAGGACTTGTTATTCACCAAGCATTGGCCAGCCACCGTCTAGGGTTCCATCTCCATTTATGGAAAGAAGGGTTAAAAATCTCCATCTTTAGCCCTCCTCTCATTCTTCCAGGAGTCTGATTGAAGCTGATGTAGATAGGATAATGAGATTTCTCTTAGCTGAAGTACAGATGAGTGTTCTCATGGCTCCTGCCCTTCAGGTCAGAAAGCCTTGGTTTGCTCTAACCCTCCATTATTGGCTCCTTCTCTGACTCCTTCTCCAGTTTGACCATTCATTTCAGTGCTTGAGAGTTTGCTGAGACCGTCTGGGTCAGATCTGAAAATATTTTTATCCTCATCTCTGCTCTGAGGATTTCTCTATGTGCTCTGGCTCTGATGAGTTCAGAGCCAGATGACTGTTGGAGCTGTAGTGTCCCTGCTGGATCTGAGGTGTTGGAGTTGACTCTGAAGTTGTCAGTCATCACTGTCCCTCAGAGTCTTAGCACTGGATAGCTTGGCTCTGGCTGCCACTGTGCATGGAATGCCTTCGGGGCAGACAGAGACAATGAGGCGGAAGCATGGCTTCTCAGCTCCAGTGGCTTCCTTCTCCCAGGGGCATTCTGCTTTTGAGGTAGTAGAGATAATTTTCTCTTCTTTGGCAGGATGAATGGTCTCTCCCCCCTTGGCTCTACCTTCAGAATTTCATGTGTTTCTGTGCCTTGACCCTCAATATTTGATTCCACAGGGGCAGCCAGCCCAAACTCTCCTGGCTACCCAGCAGGGTATCACTATCTCTTCTGATACTTCTCTGGAGCATCCCACCAAAGAAGTACCTCAGAAGATAATATGCAAAATGAGGCACTAGGATTCCCACAGGAATCTATCACTGAAAATGCCAATTTCGATGAAGGGGAAGGATCCCCAAGATCACCACCTGAAGATGTCTCATTTGGAGACATCCTAGAAATCCTTAAACCAAGGGGTGGTTTGTCCGCTGACAATCCTTCTGTGGAGGAATCAGTATTCCTGGAGTCATTTGGATCTGGCCTATGTCCTAGGTAACTCTGCCTGCTGATGAGCTTATTGACTTGACCTCTAAGCAGGCATGGAAGGAGCCTGACTAAGTTGAACCTATCCACAAGAGACCAGATTGAATTCTGGCACCACCTGCAGGAAGGGAGTTTTTGAGTAAGGAAGTACTCGTGGATGATATGGTCATGGCAGCGGCCACTAAAAAGGAACTTGCAAAGCAGAGTTCCACTGTCCATCCCCCTAACAGGGAGTCTAGGGCTTTGGACAGGTTTGGGAACTGTGCCTATGTTTCTGTGATCTTTGCTCTTAAGTCACTGAACTACCTGACACATTTCACTAGATTAGAAAGAAATTTAATAAAAGAACTGTCAAAATCTCTTTAAGGGACCATTACTGCTGAGACTCAGAGTTTTGTGGCCTCACAGTTGGAGACCCTACAGCCCATTTCAAACTCGTACATAAGGCTTATCTCTCATGCATTTGAGGGTACCTCAAGGGCAGCGGGTTCAGACATTTACATTAGGAGGTATGCCTGGATGTGCTTGTGTGACTTTGTGGAGCCCTTCAAATCCTTTTTTTTCAATGCCCCCATTGATGGAACCTCCTTATTCAGCCCCAAAGTGAAGGACACACTCTCCAGGCATGAAAAATATGGAAAGACTATCTCTGCTGTGGGAGTACATTTTTCAACCCCTCAAAAGACCTCTAGGAGCCAACAAGGTGGGCAACAATGTGGTTCAAAACATTGCAGGGTCTTTTCCAAGATCCACTTGGAGATAGTTCTCCCAGAGGCAGAGGGGGGAACTCAAATGGAAGATGCCACTCACATGGCAGAGGTGGCCTGCAAAACAAAGGGTCTAGACATTCTTTCACTGACAGGCCCTATCAGAGCTCCTGAAAGGAGGTCCAATTGTCTCCCTCTGGAGGCAGTCATGGGTCAGTTATCCCTGCACCAGAGAGACTGGATAGGCATCACAAAGGATTTGTGGGTGCAGAAGTTTATTTCCAGAGGTTATATAATATCCCTTTTCCCTTCCACCCCCATCCTCATGCAAGTTTCCAGATGTTCCACCCAATCAGAAGAAAACAGTAGCACTAGAAATACAAAAGCTGAGAAGTCCCACCAGACCAGAGGGAATCCAGAACTTACTCAAGATTCTTTTTAGTCTCAAACAAAATAGGGGACTGGAGACTGATTTTGGATCTCAGCAACTTAAACAAATCAGCTTGACAAAATAAAGTTTTGAATTGTCACGGTTCAGTCCATTTTGCTGTTTTTGGGCAAGGATGGCTAGATGTGCTCGATAGACCTTCAAGATGCACACTATCACATAAAAATAAACAGAAAGTCCAGGAGGTACTTACTGTTCTGTCTGGGAGCCAGTCATTTCCAGTTCAGAGCCCTGACCTTTGGTTTCACCGCAGCCTGTTCACCAAATGCATGGCTGTGGTAGCATCTCACTTGAGACTGCAGGGATTCCAGGTTTTTCTGTATCTAGATGACTGGCTCATTACCAGCCCAACCAGGCATCTACTCATAAGAGAGCGAGAGATCAGATACTCCAAACTTTCTCCCTTCTGTGAATTACCATAAATTACAGCACATCTCAGAAAGGGATTTTATAGGAACAATTTTCAACATGGTATCAGTAACAGCTTCTCTTCCTCTTGCAAGACTACAGACTATTAGATTACAGGTCAAGAAGTTAATTCACAGTACACCATTTTCAGCACAATTGATTCTGCAAGCCCTGGGATCAATTTTATCATCCATAATTTTAGTTTCTCTATCAAGATTCCATATGAGGTTTCTTCACTGGATGCTAGCAGCTCAATGGTAGACTCTTTATCAACACATGTCAGTCAAAATAAAAATCATTCAAGCATGCAAAAGGTATCTTTGATGGTGGATTCAATCAGATCAAGTTCTTCAAGGCCATCCTTTCATTCTTCCTCAGTCCAAGGCCAACGTGACCATGGTCACATCCCAGATTGGGTGGGGTGGCCACTTCCTGGGGAAAACAGTCCAAGGCATTTGGTCCCCTGAAGAGGGCAACATGCATATCAAAGTCTTGGAAATGAGAGCAGTGGATGTAGAGTTTCAAGCATTCCAAGACTCTCTCCTTTCAGGGACAGTTGCAATTCAGCTGGACAGCATGTCTGTAGTGTGGTACATAAACAAACAAGGAGGAACCAGGACTTAGCCCTTGTGCTGAGAAACCTTCAGAGTGTGGCAATGAGTGAGCTCTTCCAATCACTTTCTGATAACAACAGTCCAATTGCTGTGAAATAATCTTCTTAACGCAGAATTTATTAAAATACAAAACTGACGTTTTCGCTACCAAAACTGTAGTAGCTTCCTCAGAGAAGAGTAAAACAACAATGCAGAGTAGTAAAATAAATACAAACATTTGGCGCCACAATTGCAAATTACAATTGAGCCTATTAGTTAATGAGAAAACGTCATTTCCTGCTTAACTAAAAAAATTATCGTTCTCTCATTGAGAAACTGTTAAATGAACAAACACTAAGCATGCTTACTGCAAGTGTGCCAGTTAAAGAATCAGCGGCAGAGACCTGCAGAAAAAATGCAAAGATTTTTTTAAAAATACACTTTGATTTTTTTAAATGACTTAACAATAAATTGGTACTTCATCACGAGTAACAGCTTTCTACTTGAGAAGCTGGGAGATAAGCCTGTGGTAGTTTATAGAAGAGGCCAAAATTTGAAAGCTCTGTTATCGAGGAATAAGCACTCTGACACATTCTCAAAACAGAAAGGGATGTACATGTGTGGGCACTGTAATTGGTGCAGTTGCCTTAGAACTGGTAAATCTTTTCAACTGAATGGGAAAAACTTGGTATTCACTACAAGGTAAACTGTGACACGGTCTATTGTTTATCTGGCTACCTGTGACAGTTGCCTTGCGTACTATGTTGGTAAAACAGAGCGTAAATTTAAAGAAAGAATTTATCAACATATGTACGCTATCAAAAAAAGTAAGGAAGAAAATGCTTTGGCAAAGCACATTATTCACAATACTGGACACAATTTTCATTTCACTGCCATTGACCACATTCCATACAATATAAGGGGTGGACCTCTTTCCATCCTCTTGGAAACTAAAGAACTGGAATGGCAGATTAAACTTAATGCATTTCATCCACCTGGTTTAAACGAAAATTGTAATATATCATGTCTTCTTAAACTTAAAAGTTATTTAAGATAATATACTTTTCATTAAGGAAGTTCAATTTTTAACTTTGCCAGCACACATTCTTTTCTCATACTATATACTAAAACACACATTTACAGGGTCATAGTATAATATGCACTATTCACACAGTTTGGTTTACACATATTTTTCCACAATTTTCACTCCATTACAGCGTGGCTCATGTCACCTTATATGGGAACATTTGTTAGTAGTGCAAGTCGCACACTATAGTCTTTTCAGTGTATTGTTACTTTGTATTTTTTATTTGGATTGACTTTTTTAGCTAGTGTTTATATCACAATAACATGTAGTTGTTCATCGCATGTCATATGCTTTTTATTTACGAGTCCTCAATTATAGGACTGTTACATGCATTTTCAAATGTATTTTTAATGGCCTTGAAGACATTACCATCAACCTAAGAATATTTTAGTGGAATGACACTTTTTAGGATATGTTTAACATTGTATCTTACATTTGTTAAGTCATTTAAAAAAATCAAAGTGTATTTTTAAAAAAATCTTTGCATTTTTTCTGCAGGTCTCTGTAAACATGCTTAGTGTTTGTTCATTTAACAGTTTCTCAATGAGAAAACGATATTTTTTTTAGTTAAGCAGGAAATGACATTTTCTCATTAACTAATAGGCTCAATTGTAATTTGCAATTGTGGCGCCAAATGTTTGTATTTATTTTACTACTCTGCATTGTTGTTTTACTCTTCTCTGAGGAAGCTACTACAGTTTTGGTAGCGAAAACGTCAGTTTTGTATTTTAATAAATTCTGCGTTAAGAAGATTATTTCACAGCAATTGGACTGTTGCTTTCCTTTGTTGTTCCAAAGCCGTTTTGGTCTACTGGTTTATTGTACTTTATCTAGTTTGTACTTTCTGATAACAGTGCACATTCTATGAAAGTCCAGCATGATAGCAGACAAGTTGAGCAGGTCCATTCTACTGCCTCATGAGTGGTTCCTCAACAAAAAAGTGGCAGAAATGATTTTCCTTCAATGGGGCCAGCCTTGCTGTGATATTTTTACTTCTTCCCTAAACAATAAGTGCAGCAGCTTATTTGCCGTGATCCCTCCACCAGGGGACTTACCGAGGGACACTTTACTCCAGAACTGGCCCCTTGGTCTCCTCTCTGCTTATCCCCTGACTCCCTCGATCCCTAAATTTCTGCAGAAAGCTGTCAGGTTGAACAGCAAAGCCATGTTCATAGCACCTGACTGGCCTCAACAGATTTGGTTCCTTTTTCTTTGGCCTTATCTGCTTTTTCCACCTTGGATTCTGGATCTGATTCCAGACCTCCTATCTCACCTGACAGGCGTGGTTCACCCAGGTATCTCAAACCTAAAGCTGACAGTGTGGTTTCTCCACTTCTGTTAATAGCCAGACAACCTATGCTCTCTTCCCATGCCCATCATATACTTTTATCTTCCCATAAAGCTTCTACAAGGAAACTTTATAGAAGTAAATGGAAGAGGTTTGTGTTTTGGGTGCATCAGAAACATATTGACCCTTTTCAGACCCTGTACAAAGTGCCCTTGAATTTTTGGCAACAATTTTCAGTGAAGGAGCTAACTCCTTGACTATTAGAGTTCAGTGGGCAGCAATCTCTATCTTCTATATTGGATTTGACAATTCTTCCCTGGCTTCATCTAAGCTTTATAAGACCTTCTTTAGAGGCACTCTTCTGTTGAGACCACTTTATAAAGACCTTAGTCCATCATGGAACTTGAATTTAGTACTGTAGGCCTTAATTAATTCCCCCCTTTGAACTAGCAGCAAACTGTGATCTTAAATTTCTGACCTGGAAAATTATCTTTCTAGTGGCCATTACTTCTGCTAGAAGAATTTCTGAACTTCAAGCATTGTCCTCTAAACCTCCCTACTTGTTTTTTCATAAGGATAAAGTAACATTATGAACCAACCGTTCTTTCCTTTCTAAGCTGGTGTCAGAATCCAGCATCAACCAATCCATTAATCTTCCGGTCTTCTTTCCCAAATTTGAAAACAAAGGAGAATACATGTGGTACTTGTTAGATGTTCAAAGACAGTTACGTTTTTACTTACATAGAACAAGAGGAGTTAGAAAATCCGATCAACTATTTATCTCCTTTACGAATTCCAAATTAGGTAAATCAGTTTCAAAGGTAACTTTGGCAAGATGGCCTGCTGACTGTATATCTTTTGTCTACAACAAATTGGGTATCTTACTGCCAAAACCTTGAAGGGTCCACTCAATCAGATCCATGGCAACTTTGTCAGTGTTTTTAGCTACGCATTCCATGGATGACATATGTGCAGCTGCAACTTGGGCTAATCCTCATACCCTTATTACTCATTGCAAACTAGATCTGGTCTCAAGGGGAAGAGCAGCCTTTGGCTCAACAGTGCTGAGGAATATCCTTCCTTAGAGTCCACCTGGGATTTCAGGTAGCTGGGGACTCTTTCCCAACCATTGAGAAATGAGTAAAAACTGACAACAAATGCCAAGAAATGTATAGTTATCCCCTTTGGGAAAAACCATGTACCCATGAATTACCACATAGGTGGCAGTACACTAAACACCGAAAGTGTGATGAGAGACTTAGGGACACAGATGGACAGTGGTCTCACCTTCGACAACCACATCGCCACAACAGTCAGGAAATCCTTCTCTGTGGCACACCTCATCACTAAGGGCTTTTCATGCAGAAAAAAGGAGGTCATTGTCCCACTGTACACATCCCTCATTAGACCCATTATAGGGTACAATGCCCTGTTTGGTATGTACCTCACAAGACACCTGCAACAGCTGGTAAGGCCACAGAAATACCTTACTAAAAGTATCACAGTCCTAAAGCAGATGCCCTATGCTGACCATCTAAAAAAACTCCAGCTATACTCTGTGGCATATCATCTACTCAGAGGCAATCTCTGCTTAACATAGAAGGCCATGTGAAACCCTGAGCTGTTGGACATGATCCATTTAAAGAAATCCAAATCCATCAGAGCCACACGCTCTAGGGATCTAAACCTTGTCCTCACATGTTGGATGGATAGGTTCCTAACCCAGAGACTCCCCATACTCTGGAATAGACTGCCCATACATGTCAAGCAGATCGCCTCCTTGGCCCTCTTCAAAAGGAACCTTGACGATTGGATGGGAGATAGGAAATTCACCCCAGGGATCACGTCAGTCGCCCTGCTAGACAGGGGTCCAGGGAAGTAAATATTGTGGGAAGAAATATCCAGGGAATTGTTATGGCTAGGCTTGTATAGGCCCTAGGGCCAATAGTCTAGTACCAACCTATGAACCTAACCTATGAACATCAGATAAATAAATAATGTACTCAACATAATATTCCATCTGTGTTGTCCATTTCCATTCTTCATTAGCTATCCCCTCACTGACCCCCAACCATTTAAGAAATGATTTCTGGAAGAATGAGAGTTTATAAGGACACCTCTGTTCCTTCCACTAAGTTCCAGATAATGCCTTTGTATAACAACAAATCTATAATAATATTTCTTATTTAATCTAATCTAGCAAGAAAGATCTGAAGTATGTTAGGGATTGGTGCATTATGGGTAGGGGAGGAGCTCAAGAGCTGTTTGGTTACCATACTTACTCCTAAGGGGGGCTTAATGGCTAAGGTGTTTGCCTTACAAACACAAGGTGCAGGGTTTGAGTCTCACAAGGGATAATTGGCTAGGCTTAAATTGGCTCGCAGGAACTATGAACTATAAGCTATAGTAATGGCCGAGTCGGATTCGAACCCAATTGTTGAGGAAGACGAAAATGGACAACAGATAGAATTTCATGTTGAGTATATAACTTCTTTTTTTGGAATTAAGCAGAAGTTGGGCATTACTCAACCAAGTCTTGATGGAAGTAAATGTTCCCTGTGATGTTCACCATATTGATCACTACTGCAGTAGCCTTAGCTGTATGGGATGTGTCTTGCCAAGGATATAACAGCTGGCCAGTTTCCAAAGCTTCAGTGCACCTTCCACATGTCCAAACTGTCAGGCAGCTTGAGCTGAGCTGACTAAAAGACAAGCTTGGGCACGGAGCCCTGCAGAGTTTTATGGCTGCTGAAGAATAGGCTCCTCTGAAGCATTCAAGGATTGATGGTTGTCTTGTGCTTCCCTTTGCTGGGCAGATAAGTTCCATTTGGGAAAAAAAGTCCCATTATTCTTAATTTTGTTGATGTTTTATTACTTTCCTCTTCAGGAAGTTAATTCAAAGCTAGGAGTGTTGTGTTTTAATACATTGTCTCAAGACTGTAACATTTTTTCTATTGGTTTAAAAGTGGTGTAAAGTAACTTAAAACATTTTTTCTGTGGATAATTTGTGTTTTTCTACTTTTCTGGGGCTGGCATAGCATTTTAAAAATGCTTTTACTGTGTTTTTCTTTCAGAAAAGTAACTTGTAGACTGGTAATGTTTACTGGCAACTTCTGCTTGTTATCCCAGGGAAAGAGGCAACATGTTAGGCTTGACCATGGAACAGACTATCTGTCCCATGGCCAGCCCTTCTTCCAACCATAAAAAGAAAGTAATTAAACAAACAGCCTTTGCCACCAAAGCAGGCTAGCAATGTGCCTCAGTTGCAGGTGTGTGACACTTCTGTAGACATTTGTTTTACCTCAGACCACTCATCTTTTACCCTGAAGCCTTCTGGTGTAGCATCTACAGCCACTATTGACCGAGGTTAGCCACATTATCTGTAGCTATTGAGGTCTCTTCAGTGGGCAAAGGAGAGCCACTATTGTCAGTCCTGGGAGAAGGAATAGGGAAGGTTTCTCTTTTGTGTTAGAAAGCTGTTTCCATCTCTGGGAAAGCTGCCGCTGGCTCCATTTTTCATGTAAAAAAAACAAACAGAAAACCTAGTATATATCTACTCCACTTTAATTTCCTTTGGGTAGGAGTAGTTTACTGGGTCTGGCTCAGGGTTTAATTCAGGCTATAGATTCTTCTTGTAAAGTAGCTTCTGGTAAAAAAAGAAGGATTTCTATTTTTCTGAAGAGATTCAAGATTCTGAATTTGAACAGGAAGATGTAGGTATGGATACATTTTTTCCTTCAGATTTCTGCTTCAGACTCATATGAGAGCTTGGTTTCTGATTCTGCCTGTGGGAGGGTTTCTCTTTCTCTGAGACTATTGCTAGAATGTGTCAGTGTTTTCACTGAGAGAATACTGAGGTTTCTCAGACCCTCAGAAAATACTATGAGTTGTTACAAAACGTTTTTCCTGAACCTACACCCATTCCTCCTGTTTTATCTGCTTTAGAGGAGATATGTATTACTGCCTGCAGTTTTTCTGATAGTCATCTGACTGCTCCTAAAAAGGCAGATCAGGATGTATGAAGTCCCTCGGTCTTTTAAGTTTTTATACACTATTCCCTAACCTGACCCAGCAGCTATTGTTTTAGTTGATCCCACTACTGCTAAGCACTTAGTTAATTCCAATCCTACTCTTTTTGATTTGGATGGGAAAATTATTGATAGGTATAGGAAAAAAGTGTATACTCCTGCAACTTTGAGTTATAGAATTTTGAATTTTCAGGCTCAAATGCAATAGTTTATTCTGACGAATTGTTAAACTATGAGAATGTTTTATCTGCAGTTTCTTCTTACGAGGGAAAATCTGCATTAAATAACAATTTCTTCTACTGCACAGATTACTACTCATTGTTTACTGTATGTGTATGACTCTGTTGATACTTCTTCCAGGGCTATGACCGCTGGCACTGTTTTGAAGAGATTTGCATGGCTTCATTCTCAGAACATCCCATATAATGTTAAAAATGAGACTTCAAATTGTCCCTTGGATAAAGATTTAGTGCTTGGTCCCTCTGCTGCAAAGATGATCAAAACGTATGATGACAATGGCAAGCTGATCCAGGGAATATCCAAGATTTTTCAGCCCTTGTTTTCCAAATTTTCCAATGGATTTTCTATCTCAGCCCTTGTTTTTCAAAATTTCCAATAGATTTTCTATCTCTTTATCCATTTTTGGCAAAAAACAATAAACAATCTCAACAAAATACAGGTAAACAGCAATTTAAGAATAAATGGCAATGAGATTCCAAAATGAAGTCTCAATGCTCCCAAAACCAAGGACACTCTAACAAGTCTGAATGCCTTTTCAAGAGACCTCCTGTGTATTGATCTTTTTATTGCAGTATTTTTTCATTTAACAGATTGGGCCTTTGTGTACCGGAATCCCTCAGAAGCTGCGGATCAGAGCGTAGCGGTGGTCGAAGTCTGCATGCAGGAGAAGATACCGAAATGGTTCTTCTTGAGTGAAAAGACCTCCGACTGAATTGTCGCTCAAAGAGGCTGGCCACTTTCTGATCTGTGGCTGAAGAGTGGATCTCTACTGCGAACCGTGACTGTTCAATACCGGAGGCTCAGGTAGGGAGACTTTTTGCCTTTTTTCTGTTTTAGATCAGGGACTAGGTTACAGTAAATATTGTTTTTTTGTCAGATTTGTCATACAGATCAGGGACAAGAAAAATTACTGTTTATTTGGTCATAGATCAGGGTAACAGAATAAGGTAGGCAGTTATTCTAGATAAACTGTGAAAGGAACTGAAGTTGTGGTACCACATGGTAAAAGGGTTACGTAACATTTATTAACATGGGAAATCAGTGCACTAAAACATCGTGAGACCCGTCCCTAACCGAAGACACAAAATATATGCAACTACAACGTGCAGATAATGTTAGATATTATGCAAAATGGGTTAACAAATATGAATTTGATGGGAAATTAGACAAATCTTCGCTTGTTAAACTTCTTAAACAGCTTAAAATTGATACAAAAGGTCAGGCAAAGAAACAATGGCAATTAGGCATTCCTCAGGCACACAGGTGGATTGAGGAAGCAAACCGTAGGGAACAAAAGAGTAATAATTCAAAGGCATTGTTTTTAGACAAAGAAGATAATAATATAGTAGTAGCAACGGCTCCTCCTCCCCCCCACTCCCTTTTTCAGGATATGAAGCGGGTGGACAAGCTGGTCCACCTCCGCGGTATCCTGATGTCTCAGTGAAACCGAAATTGTTTGTTAGAGATCCCATTGAAACTAGGTCCCGAACACGTAAAACACAGGGGGACATAGAATCATATCAAATGGAGAGAAATTTACAAGCTGAGAGTGAGGAAGAAATATGTCCACTTATAGAGGTACCAAATCCTCAGGCAGGACAGGTTGGACAGGACCCAACCCTCTTGGTATATAGGTCGTGGACACCTGAGGATATCCGGAAGGCTACTGAGGGAATTCCCCATCCAAAAGTTAATTTTACAAAATTCCTAGAAGATTTACAAGGCATGAGGTTAAGTTACCACTTAAATGGGGAAGAAGTAGAAAAAGTAGTTAGACAAATTGTAGGTCCAGATTGGCACATGATTTGTGGCACCTGGAATCCTTGTAATGCAGAATTTAAGCCACTCCCACATAGTGACACAGAACTTGACAATAGAGTAAAAGGCCTTACAGACCAAATCTCTGAGAAATGGAAACCTAGAGCAAACTGGACTTGTATTAATCAATGCATACAGCAAGAAAATGAAACAGTAGATGGGTACTATGCCAGATTATTAGAGTGCTTTAACAATCATAGTGGCATGACAGTTCCTGAAAATCAAACGAATGATTCCCCCTATGAACAACAATTGAAAAATGCATTTTTAAAAGGTTGCATTGCACCTATTAGTAGCTTCATTATGAAGCATATGATAGATCATCAAACAAGTAGGTTACAAGCCTTACTTGAATATGCTAGACATGCTGAAAGACATTTTAATAGCAAAAAGAAAAAGAAAGTGCAAGTCTTTACTGCTGAAGACGGAGCTGAAGTTTATGTATTACAGTCAGGTAAAAAGGGTAAGAAAAATGCACAAGGAAATAAACAGTCTGACAAATGGTCAGAGGACTTTGAAGAAATGAAAAAGAGAGGTGAATGCTTTAAGTGCGGGAAGAAAGGACATCTAGCTAGGGATTGCAAACAAAATAAGAAGGTAACCACAGAGGATAAGGGAGATGAGGACCGACTATATGATGGTGAAGATACACCATACGAGAGTCAGAAATCATCGGGAAAAGACAATAAAGAAAGAACAAATGTAAATGTGATAAAAGGAGTAGAGGAAGTGCAAGTAGACATGGAGGATGAAGAAAATGAGGTTTTAAATTTAGCATTATTGAGCCTAGAGCTCTACCTAGCAGACACAAAACCGGAAGTTACACTTTTGGTGGAGGGGAAGGAAGTTAAATTCCTGTGTGATTCAGGAGTGTCACGGACTCTGATACACCCCTCCAAGTTATCGGAACATTCAGAATCACCTGATTATATATTAGTGAAAGCTGCAAATGGACAGCTATACCGGGAACCACTTTCCCATGATATAGCAATAACTGACCCTATTTCAGGGATGACTCAAAGGAGTAAAATTGTTGTTTCTGCAAAATGTCCAGTGAACCTATTAGGTAGGGACCTTATGCAGATATTTGGCATAGCAGTAGTTCCAACTATGCAGGGTATGGAAGCACAGCAACAAATGGATACTTTTGTGGTGCAACCGGAGGGTGAAACTTTTTACTGGTACAGCCAGGACTTAGTTACGACTGGTCCAGGGGCAGTGACCGAGGAACTAATGAATGTAGCCATCAGTAAATCCCCCTCCCTTGACACTGATAGACAGCATTTGTTGCATTGCACTGTGTATTACTGTAGCACACCAGGACCTGATAAGGAATATGAGCAAGAATTGTTCAGAAATCGTGCAAACAGATTAGTGTTACGTAATCTGTACTGGGATACTGAGGGAAACAGTGTTGTTAGCTTTTCATTACCTCAAGAATTCCTTGCACTATACAAATCTAATCGATTACCACATATCAGTTTAACTAAGAACAAAAATGTAAAATGGGCAGACCACAGAAGACACAATATCCTTTGAGAAAGGATGCAGAGATAGGAATCAAATCTATAATAGCAGCATTACTTAGAGAAGGAGTACTTGTAGAATCTCCTGATTCACCATGTAATACACCCCTATTTCCTGTTAAAAAGGCAAATGGGGAATGGCGTATGGTTCAGGACTTACAAGCTGTAAATAATGCAGTAATACCTAGAGCACCTACGGTGCCATATCCACACACTTTGTTAAATGATTTGAAACCTCACCAGAAATATTTCTCTGTGGTAGATATCAGCAATGCTTTCTTTTCAATACCTATACATCCTGATAGCCAATATTGGTTTGCATTTACATTTCAGGGGAAAAGGTATACCTATACTCGACTACCACAGGGATATTGTGAGAGTCCAACAATATTCGCACAAGAAATGGCTAGTAATTTGGTGGGATTCACCCCACCAGGGGGTAGTCAAATTCTACTTTATGTAGACGACATCTTGCTAGCAGCCCCCACCCAGCAGCAATGCAGGGAGGATACCATAGCACTGTTACAATTCTTAGCAACACAGGGACACAAAGTAAACAAAAGCAAACTACAGCTTTGGAGAAAACAAGTTAGATACCTAGGATATGTAATATCCAAAGAAGGTAGAATACTAGATGAGGATAGAAAAACAGCAATTTTACAAGCACCCATATCAGCGACCAAGAAGGAAATGATGTCCTTCCTTGGAACAACTAACTTCTGCTGGAGTTGGATACCAAACTATGCTTTGGAATCTGCTCCACTGACCGACCTCATATACAAAAAGCTGATGGCAGCACAGAATTTATTACAATGGACACCTGAAGCAGAAATGGCTTTCTGCAGGTTGAAGCAATTAATAGCTTCTTCATTAGTTCTAGGATTACCAAACTATCATAAACGTTTCTTTCAAACTGTAGACTGTAAGCAAGGATATATGACATCAATGTTGACACAACAACATGGGGATGAGCAACGCCCCATAGCTTACTATTCATCACAGTTAGACCCAGTGGTGCGATCCTTGCCCCACTGTGTACAAGCAGTGGTTGCAGCTGCAATGGCAGTACAGGCTTCAGCCTCAGTGGTGTTATTCCACCCTCTCACATTGAGAGGTGCCTCATGCAGTCACGATAATTTTACTGCAAGAAAAGGTAGCTTATCTTTCTCCTGCTAGACACCTTTCCTGTATGACTATACTGTTGAGCCAACCTCATATGACAATTGAACGATGCACGACATTAAATCCATCAATTTTGCTCCCAACTCCTGCGGATGGCACACCACACAGTTGCCTACAGGAAATTGAGCAGAAAACATTACCCAGAAAAGATCTCACGGATATTCCCTTGGATAAGGCCAAGGTGACATATTACGTGGACGGCTCATGCAGAAGGGGCCCTACAGGGAAAAATCTAGTGGGGTATGCAATAGTTACAGACACTGAAACCTTAGAAGCCCAGTCCTTACCACATAACTTGTCTGCACAAGCAGCAGAATTGATTGCCTTAACACGAGCTTGTACCTTAGCAAAAGACAAGTGTGTAAACATATATATACTGACAGTCAGTATGCTTTTTCTACTGTACATGTTTTTCCACAGCAGTGGAAAAATAGAGGGATGATAACATCTAGTGGTAAACCAATTAATCATGCGCAATTTATTTTAGAATTGTTAGAATCTATTCAGTTACCTACTAAAGTAGCTATTTGCAAATGCGTAGCTCATACGAAACAGCAGGACAGAATTTCAAAAGGTAATGTGAGAGCTGATGCAGCTGCGAAGCAAGCAGCTTCAGACTCAGAAACTTTACTTTTAGACGAGGAATTACAACCCTCTGAAATTTTAGACCTAGAAATGTTAAAAACAATGCAGACGCTTACTACAAAAGCAGAGAAACAAAAATGGGAAAAACGAGGATCAATCCTTGAAAATGGGCTGTACATCTCCAAAGAGAAAAAAACAATTTTGCCCTCTAATTTGTTTAGATATGCAGCTTTGTTGAGCCATGGGCAGTGCCATGTCTCAACAGGGGGGATGGTACAGTTAGTAAACTGAATATTCCAAACATATGGATTCACAATTTACATAAAAAAATTTTGTGCGGCATGTCATATTTGTAACAAACATCATGCACAAGGGGCATTTAAACCTAAACAAGGAAGTTTTCCTACACCGCCATATCCGTTCCATACTATTTGTATGGATTTTATAGAATTGAACAAATCTGATAACAAAAGGTATTGCCTTGTCATTGTAGATATGTTTTCCAAATGGGTGGAAGCCTTTCCGACTAAAAACCCGGATGCAACAACAGTGGCAAAAGCTCTCATAAAGGAGATTATTCCTAGATTTGGCATACCAGAAAGGATCTATAGTGACAATGGTACACATTTTGTGAATCAGACCATACATCAATTGGGACGCTTCTTTGGGATTTCCCTTAAAAACCATTGTGCTTATCACCCTCAGTCTGCAGGACTGGTGGAGAGGCACAATGGAATCCTTAAGAACAAACTTAGAAAGTTAGTCAGCGAAACACAGAAGAACTGGGTGCACTGTCTGCCTCTGGCGCTGCTGAGTATGCGAACAGTTCCAAATGCAAAGGGTTTAACTCCTTTTGAAATGGTGTTTGGGAGAGCATATTATGTACCTCAGTGGAAAGCTCTCATGCCTGCAGACCAGGAGGCTGATAGTTAACTAGCTAGCTATACGAGGAAATTGTTAACAAATAAATCTCTCTTGCAGTTTAACTCTTTTTCAGATAAAGAACAGACCAGACCATTGGAAGCGATTCTAGCCCCGGGGTCCTGGATCTGGGTGAAGGTAACAAAGAGGAAGAATTGGGCAAGCCTGAAGTGGGAAGGACCATACCAGGTACTGCTGGCCATGCCTACTACAATCAAAATAGCAGAAAGGTCATCTTGGATCCATTTGACACACTGTAAACCGGTAAAGAACTTTCAACTTGATAAAAACATTGTAACTGTTACGCAACAAGAACAAAATGGCCAAAAATAAGAATTCAGACCAACCTCAAAAATGTTGCATAATCATATTATTGAGCATACACTTGTTGATTGTACTTTCTTTTTGTTGTGTTTTTTTCATTTCTCAACCACACAAGTAAAACTGGATAAACGTGATGAGACATCCATAGACTGGCATCCAAACTTTAACACATACCTAGCAATTAAACGTGTATATGCTGAGACTATGAACATTTCAAACTGCTGGGTTTGTACAGCTATACCAACAGCATATGGAGGACTACTAATGTCCGCTGTTCCTTTAGGGATCAATGAGACTTGGGAGAATTTGGTTTTTGACACAGGAACTGTGAGATCACAGGATAAAATAGCATTGTATTTACCTGTTACACAAAAAGGGATTGTGTGTTTTTTCAAGAATGATACTCTCCAGGTGGGCTGGAGTAACTGTAACATAACAATATCTTATAAATGTTATATTAAGACTAAAAGTGGGGGTACTGTTTGCAATACTAACTATGATTCATATTTGAACTCAATGAAAACGACATTGAATGAAGTACAAAGAAATTTTGATTAAACAATTGTCAATCATAGATAAGAAAATGTTTCATGCAGGGTTGGTGCGTATTAGCACTAAAGTTGAAAACTGTTATTTTGTGTGTGGGAAAAAGGCATACAAATGGCTACCTGAAAATTGGTCCAGCAGTTGTTTTTTGGGCTACCTGGTTCCGGCCATACGACACACTGCAGAATTACCTCTGAGTAAAATACGGAACGTGAGAGATGTTTCCAAGAAAACCAAAGATCCAATCGAGGAACCTGTGAATCCAGTAGGGCGAGTTGAAGCAGGTTGGAAAAACCATAATTCCGTGAAGGACAAAGACAAATTGACTCATATGGACTTGAGTGACAGTGTTATATCTTGGGCAGGTATACTCCCAGCGTATGGTGCAGTCAAATCGATTTGGGAGCTGAGAAAACTGTTGAAACTTCTCGAAGTAATGAGTGATGCAACTTTTTCTGCTCTTGAATTAGTGACTGATGAACTGAATGCCATGAGAACTGTTGTGTTGCAAAATCGGATGGCTCTTGACTTCACCCTAGCGGCGAGAGGTGGTACGTGTGCGCTTATCAAAGAAGAATGCTGTGCGTACATACCAGATAATAGACGTGAAATTGATAACCATCTGGAGGTGATTCAGCAAGTGTCAGCCATGACCAAACCAGGCCCAAACCCTCTGATGGATTTTTTCCAGAATCTGTTTGGGGGGTGGGGTTCCATCCTAATGAATATTTTGATTGCCATTTGTGTGGGTTTACTCCTATTAGGAGCATGTGTTTGTTGTGGAATCCCCTGCATGAAAAGATTAATTAAAGATTTTATAGATATGTCTGTCTCTGAAACCTTGTATCAAGACATTGAACTTGAGGAATTGGTTCCAAATGAAATTCTCCTTGAAGTCTAAACTGAATGACTCTCTTAACTGCAAGTCCCAAGTGGAAGAGGTTAGGAGAAGAAATAAAAATCGTTTAAACTTCTGAGAATAGAATAAAAGTATTAACAGGGGAAAATGTTAGAAAAATATGTATTAATGTATATGTTTAGTGCTTATTAAGAAATAAGAAAGATATAATGCATTTTATTCTATTAATGTTATGACAAGAAAAATGAATTCATATGAAACTGCAAGAAGCTTTTGAAACTGCAGTGTGCCTTTGTGCAAGTTGGCCTCTGACCCCAGCAGCTGCTAGCTCAGCAAGAATTAATGTTTATGCTTCTCACAAGTGATTATCTGCTGGGTCAGGAAATTAAATGTGTGAAATAATGAGAATCTTCTGCTCTTTTCCGCCTGAGCAATCGACCTTGTATATGTTACTAGATAACGCACCGGTTGCAAGGAGGAAGTGATAACATGTAACAAGGAAAATGTATTGAGAACTGTATCTACTATTATGTTGAATTAATTTAGAACCTTGAGTGGAAACTTTTGTAAAAGGGTATTGTAACTAACCAGGTGGCTAGCAAGGCCACGTTGTTTACTAGAAAAGTTTTTAAGCAAAATGTAGTATCAGCATTTTAGACGAATAGAATATTGTAAGCTAAAGTGATGTAAAACCCCTTGTGACTGACTACATCAGCCTGGTGGGTTAATACTAGTAAGAAATACTATAAAAGTTGTGTTCTTCCTGTTTCATTCAGACAAAATTCTGTACTTGTACATTTTTTGCCTCCTGGTGTGCACTAGTAAAGAACCTGAACCTGAACCTCCTGTGTATTGATCTTTTTATTACAGTATTTTTTCATTTAACAACTGCCTCTTATGTTAATCTGACCATATATCTCATTTCCTCTCTACTTTCACTGGCTTGTTTGAGTAATCACTAAATCAAAAACCCCTCCCCTTCAACTATTTAAATTTATTGGCCATCCTATTGTATTCCATAGTACCGGAATACAAAACTGACCACCCCTTTCAACCTATCTTGCTGTTTTAAAAATAGTAACTCTCCACTAAGCCTTAACTTTTTAAACAGGCAAAACTTAAGTTACCTACTTTCACGTCTAACTTCTCTAGTGCACACTGCAGTGTGCATTTTTTTTCATCTTACCTTTAAGCATCCCTTTGACTAGCACTTTCTCTAATACCTGCTGGAAAGCACTAGGAATCCTTAAACTGATACAAGCACTCAACTCTCCTTGTTAATAAGGAGAAATTAATGGTAGGCACTAAACAGCCTATAATTGCAAAGTACCTTGCTAAGGTAAGGGAAAACAGCTCCTGTACTTTACAAAAAAAAAAAAAAAAAGCACCAAACCAGGCATGTCCAAGGGTCAGCTTCCGGTGATTTCTCCTGTCCACCTCGTGAATCTGGGCATACTGGGGCAATGTAGCAATTGTTTCATGTACACAGACAACCCTCTCCTCCTACCACCCAACACTACAACCTGTGAGAGATGCACTTACATAGCCAAAATGGAAGCAAAGCTGTCTCCACCCAAGATTGTGCTAGACAGTCAAGAGGAGAAGGTTAACACCCACACTACACCTCAAGCAACACATAGCCCTTCTAAACCCACACCACCAACACCCACATATAGCAACACTAAATCCACATATGCAGAGGCCCTTAACTGTAACCTGCCCAAGCAACAAGGACCTCTGAAGCTGAAACACAAACAAACACCAATCACAACCAAAGTGTCACATAGTTCACAACACCTGTGTGCCACCCAGCAACAGCCCCTAAGGCAAGACAATGTACCTAACACTTTAGTCATAGGTGACTCTATAGTCCAGCACACAGATGTCCCTCTCACCAGGTTGAACAAGGAGAAAATTACAGTCAGCTGCCTGTCGGGTGCCAGGATCCACCACATAACTCATGCACTCAAGTCACTCCACAACAAGTACAAATATGACTCTGTCATTGTTCATGTTGGAGTGAATGACTTGAGACGTATCTCCCTGGACTACATGAAAAAAAGCATGGAAGAGCTCTCGGATTATGTGGCCCAGGCAGGTATGACCCTAGCCCTGAGTAGCATCCTGCCTTCGCCCAGAATGATACCACAATATAAGGAAAAATGATTGACTTCAACAATTGGCTAAGCTTCTGGTGTCATTCAAAGGGGATCCAGTATCTGTCTGCCTGGGACGACATGATTGACAGACCATGATGCTTTGCCAGATATGGTCTGCACCTGTCGCCCCTGGGATTCAGGTTACTGGCTAAGGCTCTTGCCACCCCTATAGTGCCTTTTTTAGGCAAAGTTCAAAGGACAAAACCACCACCATAACAGGTACAAGCATGCAAAATCTGAAGGTAATGCTACTTAATGCTAGAAGTCTAAACTTCAAAATGCACTCTCTTGAGGCACTCCTAAAAATGGAGAACATCGATATCTGTGCAGGAACTGAGACCTGGTTCAAGGCTCCAGAGAGCACCCCTGCAATACCAGGCTACAACTCTTACCACACTTTTCGGCCACCAATGCTGGACCGAAACACTAAAGGTGGAGGAGTGTCAATATTCACCAAGGATATTCACACCACCAGGCTAGTTCCCCAACACAATGCATCTGAAATTCTCCAGGTGCAACTAACACTAGGTAAGACTGCAATCTAAATTGTAGCTTGCTACAGATCCCCCACCGTACCCCAAGATTCTCACTACACCTTTCTAAACATTCTGGAAAATATTAAGATAGAACCAAGCACCCTAATACTGGGTGATTTTAACTACCCTGCCATTAACTGGGAAAGCTACTCATGTACCAACACCTTTGCCCAATGGTTCTTGGAATTCATAAATTCCAATGCCCTGGATCAACTAATCCACAGTCCCACCAGGGGCTCCAATATCCTAGACCTGGTCATTACCAACATGGGAAATCGATGCTCCACACCTATGGTCACCCCCTCTTTAGTCACGTCTGACCATAAGCTAATCACCCTTAACATCCCCATCCCACCCCCACCCCCCAGTAAGGAAACCTCCATAAAAAAATTCTCCAAAGTCAACTTCATGCTACTCAAGTCAGAAGTGACAAACTTCATGACACCCATGCAGACGGGAGCTGAAAGTTCAAATGCTGAATCCTACACTAAGGCACTGTACGAGCACATCCACTCATGCATAAATCGTGCCATCCCAAATAGAACCAAGATGCTCTCATCCAAAAAAAAGAAGCCAATCTGGTGGTCCCCTGCCATAAACAAACTTTACAACAAAAGGAAGAAACTGTTGCAGAAAAGAGGAAAATCCCAGGATGCAAAAAACTTCCTTACCAGCCTCAGTAAGAAACTGAGATCCCTCATAAAATCCTCCAAAGCTAGTTACGAAAATAAAATTGCCAAAGATTCCAAAGACAACCACAAGGCATTCTATAACTATGTCAAGAATCTAAATGTCAATTCTCAGATCTGCTCTGAGCTAAAACAGAATGGCATTAAATATACTGATCCCAAGGATATTGCCAATATCCTGGCAGATCGATTCAGTGCCAACTTCATCACCCTCTCACCCCCTAAATGGCCCATCTCAATACCGGAAAATTGCCAAATTCCGGTAATAACGGCCTCACAGGTAAAAATTCACTCTCCAAAGCTAAGAATATAGCATGCATGGGACCAGATGACATCCTGGGCTGTGTACTACACGAACTACAATATGAACTGGCACCTCACCCAAGTGTCATGTTTAATCATAGCCTCACCTCAGGTTTCGTGCCCACTGAGTGGCGCACAGCTACAGTTATCCCACTCCACAAGGGGGGATCCACATTGGATCCCAGAAACTACCGTCCCATCAGTCTGACAAGCCTTATCTGCAAGGCCATGATGCGTATTATCATGGAACTTATAAACAAAGACATTGGCAACCTTCAAACACTGGACCCCACCCAGTTTGGGTTCGTGAAGG